>NW_027184939.1:0-63961 GCF_040668555.2 Bombus flavifrons
TAAATGGAGTAAAAAGAGCGCTTAAACGTCGAAATATCTCAAACGGGAAGGAAATGACGGTCAGTTTTGGTCAAAATCGACGAAATCATCGAGATTTGCGAGCTGTTCCGCTTGTTTAGACGTTGAAACTGGCATGTATTACATTCTGCACGTTAAATGGAGTAAAAAGAGCGCTTAATCGTCGAAATATCTCAAATGGGAAGGAAATGACAGTCAGTTTTGGTCAAAATCGACGAAATCATCGAGATTTGCGTGATGTTCCGCTTGTTTAGACGTAGAAACTGGCATGTATTACATTCTGCACGATAAATGGAGTAAAGAGAGCGCTTAAACGTCTAAATATCTCAAACGGGAAGGAAATGATGGTTAGATTTCGTCAAAATCGACGAAATCATCGAGATTTGCGAGCTGTTCCGCTTGTTTCGAAGCTGTAACTGGCGTGCATTGCATTCTGCACGTTAAATGGAGTAAAAAGAGAGCTTAAACGTCGAAATATTTCAAACGGGAAGGAAATGACGGTCAGTTTTGGTCATAATCGACGAAATCATCGAGATTTGCGAGCTGTTCCGCTTGTTTCGAAGCTGAAACTGGCGTGCATTGCATTCTGCACGTTAAATGGAGTAAAAAGAGCGCTTAAACGTCGAAATATCTCAAACGGGAAGTAAATGACGGTCAGTTTTCGTCAAAATCGACGAAATCATCGGGATTTGCGAGCTGTTCCGCATGTTTCGACGGTTTAACGGTTGTTTATTACATTCTGCACGTAAAAAGGAGTGAAATGAGCGTTTAAACGTCGAAATATCTCAAACGGGAAGGAAATGACGGTCAGTTTTGGTCATAATCGACGAAATCATCGAGATTTGCGAGCTGTTCCGCTTGTTTCGAAGCTGCAACTGGCGTGCATTGCATTCTGCACGTTAAATGGAGTAAAAAGAGCGCTTAAACGTCGAAATATTTCAAACGGGAAGTAAATGACGGTCAGTTTTGGTCATAATCGACGAAATCATCGAGATTTGCGAGCTGTTCCGCTTGTTTCGAAGCTGAAACTGGCGTGCATTGCATTCTGCACGTTAAATGGAGTAAAAGAGCGCTTAAACGTCGAAATATCTCAAACGGGAAGGAAATGACGGTCAGTTTTGGTCAAAATCGACGAAATCATCGAGATTTGCGAGCTGTTCCGCTTGTTTAGACGTTGAAACTGGCATGTATTACATTCTGCACGTTAAATGGAGTAAAAAGAGCGCTTAAACGTCGAAATATCTGAAATGGGAAGGAAATGACAGTCAGTTTTGGTCAAAATCGACGAAATCATCGAGATTTGCGTGATGTTCCGCTTGTTTAGACGTTGAAACTGGCATGTATTACATTCTGCACGATAAATGGCGCAAAAAGGGAGCTTAAACCTCGAAATATCTCAAACGAGAAGGAAATGACGGTCAGTTTTGGTCAAAATCGACGAAATCATCGAGATTTGCGTGATGTTCCGCTTGTTTAGACGTTGAAACTGGCATGTATTACATTCTGCACGTTAAATGGAGTAAAAAGAGTGCTTAAACGTCGAAATATCTCAAACGGGAAGGAAATGACGGTTAGTTTTCATCAAAATCGACGAAATCATCGAGATTTGCGAGCTGTTCCGCTTGTTTCGAAGCTGAAACTGGCGTGCATTGCATTCTGCACGTTAAATGGAGTAAAAAGAGAGCTTAAACGTCGAAACATCTCAAACGGGATGGAAATGACGGTTAGTTTTGGTCAAAATCGACGAAATCATCGATATTTGCGACCTGTTCCGCTTGTTTAGACGTTGAAACTGACGTGCATTACATTCTGCACGTTAAATCGAGTAAAAAGAGCGCTTAAGCGTCGAAATATCTCAAACGGGAAGGAAATGACGGTTAGTTTTGGTCATAATCGACGAAATCATCGAGATTTGCGAGCTGTTCCGCTTGTTCAGACGTTCAAACTGGCATGCATGGCATTCTGCACGTTAAATGGAGTAAAAAGAGCGCCTAAACTTCGAAATATCTCAAGCGGGAAGGAAATGACGGTCACTTTTGGTCAAAATCGACGAAATCATCGAGATTTGCGAGCTGTTCCGCTTGTTTCGAAGCTGCAACTGGCGTGCATTGCATTCTGCACGTTAAATGGAGTAAAAAGAGCGCTTAAACGTAGAAATATCTCAAACGAGAAGGAAATGACGATCAGTTTTGGTCAAAATCGACGAAATCATCGACATTTGCGAGCTGTTCCGCTTGTTCAGACGTTCAAACTGGCATGCATGGCATTCTGCACGTTAAATGGAGTAAAAAGAGCGCCTAAACTTCGAAATATCTCAAGCGGGAAGGAAATGACGGTCACTTTTGGTCAAAATCGACGAAATCATCGAGATTTGCGAGCTGTTCCGCTTGTTTCGAAGCTGTAACTGGCGTGCATTGCATTCTGCACGTTAAATGGAGTAAAAAGAGAGCTTAAACGTCGAAATATCTCAAACGGGAAGGAACTGACGGTTAGTTTTCGTCAAAATCGACGAAATCATCGAGATTTGCGAGCTGTTCCGCTTGTTTCGAAGCTGTAACTGGCGTGCATTGCATTCTGCACGTTAAATGGTGTAAAAAGAGAGCTTAAACGTCGAAATATCTCAAACGGGAAGGAATTGACGGTCACTTTTGGTCAAAATCGAAGAAATCATGGAGATTTGCGAGCTGTTCCGCTTGTTTAGACGTTGAAACTGGCATGTATTACATTCTGCAGGTTAAATAGAGTAAAAAGAGCGCTTAAACGTCGAAATATCTCAAACGGGAAGGAAATGACGGTCAGTTTTGGTCAAAATCGACGAAATCATCGAGATTTGCGAGCTGTTCCGCTTGGTTCGAAGCTGAAACTGGCGTGCATTGCATTCTGCCCTTTAAATGAGTAAAAAGAGCGCTTAAACGTCGAAATATCTCAAACGGGAAGGAAATGACGGTCAGTTTTGGTCATAATCGACGAAGTCATCGAGATTTGCGAGCTGTTCCGCTTGTTTTGAAGCTGCAACTGGCGTGCATTGCATTCTGCACGTTAAATGGAGTAAAAAGAGCGCTTAAACGTAGAAATATCTCAAACGAGAAGGAAATGACGGTCAGTTTTGGTCAAAATCGACGAAATCATCGACATTTGCGAGCTGTTCCGCTTGTTCAGACGTTCAAACTGGCATGCATGGCATTCTGCACGTTAAATGGAGTAAAAAGAGCGCCTAAACTTCGAAATATCTCAAGCGGGAAGGAAATGACGGTCACTTTTGGTCAAAATCGACGAAATCATCGAGATTTGCGAGCTGTTCCGCTTGTTTCGAAGCTGTAACTGGCGTGCATTGCATTCTGCACGTTAAATGGAGTAAAAAGAGAGCTTAAACGTCGAAATATCTCAAACGGGAAGGAATTGACGGTCAGTTTTGGTCGAAATCGACGAAATCATCGGGATTTGCGAGCTGTTCCGCTTGTTTCGTTGCTGAAACTGGCGTGCATTGCATTCTTCACGTTAAATGGAGTAAAAAGAGCGCTTAAACTTCGAAATATCTCAAGCGGGAAGGAAATGACGGTCAGTTTTGGTGAAAATCGACGAAATCATCGAGATTTGCGAGCTGTTCCGCTTGTTTAGACGTTGAAACTGGCATGCATTACATTCTGCACGATAAATGGCGCAAAAAGAGAGCTTAAACGTCGAAATATCTCAAACGGGAAGGAAATGACGGTCAGTTTTGGTCAAAATCGACGAAATCATCGAGATTTGCGTGATGTTTCGCTTGTTTAGACGTTGAAACTGGCATGTATTACATTCTGCACGTTAAATGGAGTAAAAAGAGAGCTTAAACGTCGAAATATCTCAAACGGGAAGGAAATGACGGTCACTTTTGGTCAAAATCGACGAAATCATCGAGATTTGCGTGATGTTCCGCTTGTTTAGACGTTGAAACTGGAATGTATTACATTCTGCACGATAAATGGCGCAAAAAGGGAGCTTAAACCTCGAAATATCTCAAACGAGAAGGAAATGACGGTCAGTTTTGGTCAAAATCGACGAAATCATCGAGATTTGCGTGATGTTCCGCTTGTTTAGACGTTGAAACTGGCATGTATTACATTCTGCACGTTAAATGGAGTAAAAAGAGTGCTTAAACGTCGAAATATCTCAAACGGGAAGGAAATGACGGTTAGTTTTCATCAAAATCGACGAAATCATCGAGATTTGCGAGCTGTTCCGCTTGTTTCGAAGCTGAAACTGGCGTGCATTGCATTCTGCACGTTAAATGGAGTAAAAAGAGAGCTTAAACGTCGAAACATCTCAAACGGGATGGAAATGACGGTTAGTTTTGGTCAAAATCGACGAAATCATCGATATTTGCGACCTGTTCCGCTTGTTTAGACGTTGAAACTGACGTGTATTACATTCTGCACGTTAAATCGAGTAAAAAGAGCGCTTAAGCGTCGAAATATCTCAAACGGGAAGGAAATGACGGTTAGTTTTGGTCATAATCGACGAAATCATCGAGATTTGCGAGCTGTTCCGCTTGTTCAGACGTTCAAACTGGCATGCATGGCATTCTGCACGTTAAATGGAGTAAAAAGAGCGCCTAAACTTCGAAATATCTCAAGCGGGAAGGAAATGACGGTCACTTTTGGTCAAAATCGACGAAATCATCGAGATTTGCGAGCTGTTCCGCTTGTTTCGAAGCTGCAACTGGCGTGCATTGCATTCTGCACGTTAAATGGAGTAAAAAGAGCGCTTAAACGTAGAAATATCTCAAACGAGAAGGAAATGACGGTCAGTTTTGGTCAAAATCGACGAAATCATCGACATTTGCGAGCTGTTCCGCTTGTTCAGACGTTCAAACTGGCATGCATGGCATTCTGCACGTTAAATGGAGTAAAAAGAGCGCCTAAACTTCGAAATATCTCAAGCGGGAAGGAAATGACGGTCACTTTTGGTCAAAATCGACGAAATCATCGAGATTTGCGAGCTGTTCCGCTTGTTTCGAAGCTGTAACTGGCGTGCATTGCATTCTGCACGTTAAATGGAGTAAAAAGAGAGCTTAAACGTCGAAATATCTCAAACGGGAAGGAAATGACGGTTAGTTTTCGTCAAAATCGACGAAATCATCGAGATTTGCGAGCTGTTCCGCTTGTTTCGAAGCTGTAACTGGCGTGCATTGCATTCTGCACGTTAAATGGTGTAAAAAGAGAGCTTAAACGTCGAAATATCTCAAACGGGAAGGAAATGACGGTCACTTTTGGTCAAAATCGAAGAAATCATCGAGATTTGCGAGCTGTTCCGCTTGTTTAGACGTTGAAACTGGCATGTATTACATTCTGCAGGTTAAATAGAGTAAAAAGAGCGCTTAAACGTCGAAATATCTCAAACGGGAAGGAAATGACGGTCAGTTTTGGTCAAAATCGACGAAATCATCGAGATTTGCGAGCTGTTCCGCTTGGTTCGAAGCTGAAACTGGCGTGCATTGCATTCTGCCCTTTAAATGAGTAAAAAGAGCGCTTAAACGTCGAAATATCTCAAACGGGAAGGAAATGACGGTCAGTTTTGGTCATAATCGACGAAATCATCGAGATTTGCGAGCTGTTCCGCTTGTTTTGAAGCTGCAACTGGCGTGCATTGCATTCTGCACGTTAAATGGAGTAAAAAGAGCGCTTAAACGTAGAAATATCTCAAACGAGAAGGAAATGACGGTCAGTTTTGGTCAAAATCGACGAAATCATCGACATTTGCGAGCTGTTCCGCTTGTTCAGACGTTCAAACTGGCATGCATGGCATTCTGCACGTTAAATGGAGTAAAAAGAGCGCCTAAACTTCGAAATATCTCAAGCGGAAAGGAAATGACGGTCACTTTTGGTCAAAATCGACGAAATCATCGAGATTTGCGAGCTGTTCCGCTTGTTTCGAAGCTGTAACTGGCGTGCATTGCATTCTGCACGTTAAATGGAGTAAAAAGAGAGCTTAAACGTCGAAATATCTCAAACGGGAAGGAATTGACGGTCAGTTTTGGTCGAAATCGACGAAATCATCGGGATTTGCGAGCTGTTCCGCTTGTTTCGTAGCTGAAACTGGCGTGCATTGCATTCTTCACGTTAAATGGAGTAAAAAGAGCGCTTAAACTTCGAAATATCTCAAGCGGGAAGGAAATGACGGTCAGTTTTGGTGAAAATCGACGAAATCATCGAGATTTGCGAGCTGTTCCGCTTGTTTAGACGTTGAAACTGGCATGCATTACATTCTGCACGATAAATGGCGCAAAAAGAGTGCTTAATCGTCGAAATATCTCAAACGGGAAGAAAATGACGGTCAGTTTTGGTCAAAATCGACGAAATCATCGAGATTTGCGTGATGTTTCGCTTGTTTAGACGTTGAAACTGGCATGTATTACATTCTGCACGTTAAATGGAGTAAAAAGAGAGCTTAAACGTCGAAATATCTCAAACGGGAAGGAAATGACGGTCACTTTTGGTCAAAATCGACGAAATCATCGGGATTTGCGAGCTGTTCCGCTTGTTTCGTAGCTGAAACTGGCGTGCATTGCATTCTTCACGTTAAATGGAGTAAAAAGAGCGCTTAAACTTCGAAATATCTCAGGCGGGAAGGAAATGACGGTCAGTTTTGGTCAAAATCGACGAAATCATCGAGATTTGCGAGCTGTTCCGCTTGTTTAGACGTTGAAACTGGCATGCATTACATTCTGCACGATAAATGGCGCAAAAAGAGAGCTTAAACGTCGAAACAACTCAAACGGGATGGAAATGACGGTTAGTTTTGGTCAAAATCGACGAAATCATCGATATTTGCGACCTGTTCCGCTTGTTTAGACGTTGAAACTGACGTGTATTACAGTCTGCACGTTAAATGGTGTAAAAAGAGCGCTTAAACGTCGAAATATCTCAAACGGGAAGGAAATGACGGTCACTTTTGGTCAAAATCGACGAAATCATCGAGATTTGCGAGCTGATCCGCTTGTTTCGAAGCTGTAACTGGCGTGTATTACATTCTGCACGTTAAATCGAGTAAAAAGAGCGCTTAAGCGTCGAAATATCTCAAACGGGAAGGTAATGACGGTCAGTTTTGGTCAAAATCGACGAAATCATCGAGATTTGCGAGCTGTTCCGCTTGTTTGGACGTTGAAACTGGCACGCATTGCATTCTGCACGTTAAATGGAGTAAAAAGAGAGCTTAAACGTCTAAATATCTCAAACGGGAAGGAAATGATGGTTAGTTTTCGTCAAAATCGACGAAATCATCGAGATTTGCGAGCTGTTCCGCTTGGTTCGAAGCTGAAACTGGCGTGCATTGCATTCTGCCCTTTAAATGAGTAAAAAGAGCGCTTAAACGTCGAAATATCTCAAACGGGAAGGAAATGACGGTCAGTTTTGGTCAAAATCGACGAAATCATCGACATTTGCGAGCTGTTCCGCTTGTTCAGACGTTCAAACTGGCATGCATGGCATTCTGCACGTTAAATGGAGTAAAAAGAGCGCCTAAACTGCGAAATATCTCAAGCGGGAAGGAAATGACGGTCACTTTAGTCAAAATCGACGAAATCATCGAGATTTGCGAGCTGTTCCGCTTGTTTCGAAGCTGTAACTGGCGTGCATTGCATTCTGCACGTTAAATGGAGTAAAAAGGGAGCTTAAACGTCGAAATATCTCAAACGGGAAGGAATTGACGGTCAGTTTTGGTCAAAATCGACGAAATCATCGGGATTTGCGAGCTGTTCCGCTTGTTTCGTAGCTGAAACTGGCGTGCATTGCATTCTTCACGTTAAATGGAGTAAAAAGAGCGCTTAAACTTCGAAATATCTCAAGCGGGAAGGAAATGACGGTCACTTTTGGTCAAAATCGACGAAATCATCGAGATTTGCGAGCTGTTCAGCTTGTTTAGACGTTGAAACTGGCATGCATTACATTCTGCACGATAAATGGCGCAAAAAGAGAGCTTAAACGTCGAAATATCTCAAACGGGAAGGAAATGACGGTTAGTTTTCGTCAAAATCGACGAAATCATCGAGATTTGCGAGCTGTTCCGCTTGTTTCGAAGCTGTAACTGGCGTGCATTGCATTCTGCACGTTAAATGGTGTAAAAAGAGAGCTTAAACGTCGAAATATCTCAAACGGGAAGGAAATGACGGTTAGTTTTCATCAAAATCGACGAAATCATCGAGATTTGCGAGCTGTTTCGCTTGTTTCGAAGCGGAAACTGGCGTGCATTGCATTCTGCACGTTAAATGGAGTAACAAGAGAGCTTAAACGTCGAAACAACTCAAACGGGATGGAAATGACGGTTAGTTTTGGTCAAAATCGACGAAATCATCGATATTTGCGACCTGTTCCGCTTGTTTAGACGTTGAAACTGACGTGTATTACAGTCTGCACGTTAAATGGTGTAAAAAGAGCGCTTAAACGTCGAAATATCTCAAACGGGAAGGAAATGACGGTCACTTTTGGTCAAAATCGACGAAATCATCGAGATTTGCGAGCTGATCCGCTTGTTTCGAAGCTGTAACTGGCGTGTATTACATTCTGCACGTTAAATCGAGTAAAAAGAGCGCTTAAGCGTCGAAATATCTCAAACGGGAAGGTAATGACGGTCAGTTTTGGTCAAAATCGACGAAATCATCGAGATTTGCGAGCTGTTCCGCTTGTTTGGACGTTGAAACTGGCACGCATTGCATTCTGCACGTTAAATGGAGTAAAAAGAGCAATTAAACGTCGAAATATCTCAAACGGGAAGTAAATGACGGTCAGTTTTCATCAAAATCGACGAAATCATCGAGATTTGCGAACTGTTCCGCTTGGTTCGAAGCTGAAACTGGCGTGCATTGCATTCTGCCCTTTAAATGAGTAAAAAGAGCGCTTAAACATCGAAATATCTCAAACGGGAAGGAAATGACGGTCAGTTTTGGTCATAATCGACGAAATCATCGAGATTTGCGAGCTGTTCCGCTTGTTTCGAAGCTGAAACTGGCGTGCATTGCATTCTGCACGTTAAATGGAGTAAAAAGAGCGCTTAAACGTAGAAATATCTCAAACGAGAAGGAAATGACGGTCAGTTTTGGTCATAATCGACGAAATCATCGAGATTTGCCAGCTGTTCCGCTTGTATGGACGTTGAAACTGGCATGCATTGCATACTGCACGTTAAATGGAGTAAAAAGAGCGCTTAAACGTCGAAATATCTCAAACGGGAAGGAAATGACGGTCACTTTTGGTCAAAATCGACGAAATCATCGAGATTTGCGAGCTGTTCCGCTTGTTTGGACGTTGAAACTGGCACGCATTGCATTCTGCACGTTAAATGGAGTAAAGAGAGCGCTTAAACGTCTAAATATCTCAAACGGGAAGGAAATGATGGTTAGTTTTCGTCAAAATCGACGAAATCATCGAGATTTGCGAGCTGTTCCGCTTGTTTCGAAGCTGTAACTGGCGTGCATTGCATTCTGCACGTTAAATGGAGTAAAAAGAGAGCTTAAACGTCGAAATATCTCAAACGGGAAGGAATTGACGGTCAGTTTTGGTCAAAATCGACGAAATCATCGGGATTTGCGAGCTGTTCCGCTTGTTTCGTAGCTGAAACTGGCGTGCATTGCATTCTTCACGTTAAATGGAGTAAAAAGAGCGCTTAAACTTCGAAATATCTCAAATGGGAAGGAAATGACGGTCACTTTTGGTCAAAATCGACGAAATCATCGAGATTTGCGAGCTGTTCCGCTTGTTTGGACGTTGAAACTGGCACGCATTGCATTCTGCACGTTAAATGGAGTAAAGAGAGCGCTTAAACGTCTAAATATCTCAAACGGGAAGGAAATGATGGTTTGTTTTCGTCAAAATCGACGAAATCATCGAGATTTGCGAGCTGTTCCGCTTGGTTCGAAGTTGAAACTGGCGTGCATTGCATTCTGCCCTTTAAATGAGTAAAAAGGGCGCTTAAACGTCGAAATATCTCAAACGGGAAGGAAATGACGGTCAGTTTTGGTCATAATCGACGAAATCATCGAGATTTGCGAGCTGTTCCGCTTGTTTCGAAGCTGAAACTGGCGTGCATTGCATTCTGCACGTTAAATGGAGTAAAAAGAGCGCTTAAACGTAGAAATATCTCAAACGAGAAGGAAATGACGGTCAGTTTTGGTCATAATCGACGAAATCATCGAGATTTGCCAGCTGTTCCGCTTGTATGGACGTTGAAACTGGCATGCATTGCATTCTGCACGTTAAATGGAGTAAAAAGAGCGCTTAAACGTCGAAATATCTCAAACGGGAAGGAAATGACGGTCACTTTTGGTCAAAATCGACGAAATCATCGAGATTTGCGAGCTGATCCGCTTGTTTCGAAGCTGTAACTGGCGTGTATTACATTCTGCACGTTAAATCGAGTAAAAAGAGCGCTTACGCGTCGAAATATCTCAAACGGGAAGGTAATGACGGTCAGTTTTGGTCAAAATCGACGAAATCATCGAGATTTGCCAGCTGTTCCGCTTGTTTGGACGTTGAAACTGGCACGCATTGCATTCTGCACGTTAAATGGAGTAAAGAGAGCGCTTAAACGTCTAAATATCTCAAACGGGAAGGAAATGATGGTTAGTTTTCGTCAAAATCGACGAAATCATCGAGATTTGCGAGCTGTTCCGCTTGGTTCGAAGCTGAAACTGGCGTGCATTGCATTCTGCCCTTTAAATGAGTAAAAAGAGCGCTTAAACGTCGAAATATCTCAAACGGGAAGGAAATGACGGTCAGTTTTGGTCATAATCGACGAAATCATCAAGATTTGCGAGCTGTTCCGCTTGTTTCGAAGCTGAAACTGGCGTGCATTGCATTCTGCACGTTAAATGGAGTAAAAAGAGCGCTTAAACGTAGAAATATCTCAAACGAGAAGGAAATGACGGTCAGTTTTGGTCATAATCGACGAAATCATCGAGATTTGCCAGCTGTTCCGCTTGTATGGACGTTGAAACTGGCATGCATTGCATTCTGCTCGTTAAATGGAGTAAAAAGAGCGCTTAAACGTCGAAATATCTCAAACGGGAAGGAAATGACGGTCACTTTTGGTCAAAATCGACGAAATCATCGAGATTTGCGAGCTGATCCGCTTGTTTCGAAGCTGTAACTGGCGTGTATTACATTCTGCACGTTAAATCGAGTAAAAAGAGCGCTTAAGCGTCGAAATATCTCAAACGGGAAGGTAATGACGGTCAGTTTTGGTCAAAATCGACGAAATCATCGAGATTTGCGAGATGTTCCGCTTGTTTGGACGTTGAAACTGGCACGCATTGCATTCTGCACGTTAAATGGAGTAAAGAGAGCGCTTAAACGTCTAAATATCTCAAACGGGAAGGAAATGACGGTTAGTTTTCGTCAAAATCGACGAAATCATTGAGATTTGCGAGCTGTTCCGCTTGGTTCGAAGCTGAAACTGGCGTGCATTGCATTCTGCACGTTAAATGGAGTAAAAAGAGAGCTTAAACGTCGAAACATCTCAGACGGGATGGAAATGACGGTTAGTTTTGTTCAAAATCGACGAAATCATCGATATTTGCGACCTGTTCCGCTTGTTTAGACGTTGAAACTGACGTGTATTACAGTCTGCACGTTAAATGGTGTAAAAAGAGCGCTTAAACGTCGAAATATCTCAAACGGGAAGGAAATGACGGTTAGTTTTCGTCAAAATCGACGAAATCATCGAGATTTGCGAGCTGTTCCGCTTGTTTGGACGTTGAAACTGGCACGCATTGCATTCTGCACGTTAAATGGAGTAAAAAGAGCGATTAAACGTCGAAATATCTCAAACGGGAAGGAAATGACATTCAGTTTTCATCAAAATCGACGAAATCATCGAGATTTGCGAGCTGTTCCGCTTGTTTCGACGGTTAAACGGTTGTGCATTGCATTCTGCAAGTAAAAAGGAGTGAAATGAGCGCTTAAACGTCGAAATATCTCAAACGGGAAGTAAATGACGGTCAGTTTTCGTCAAAATCGACGAAATCATCGGGATTTGCGAGCTGTTCCGCATGTTTCGACGGTTTAACGGTTGTTTATTACATTCTGCACGTAAAAAGGAGTGAAATGAGCGTTTAAACGTCGAAATATCTCAAACGGGAAGGAAATGACGGTTAGTTTTCGTCAAAATCGACGAAATCATCGAGATTTGCGAACTGTTCCGCTTGTTTCGAAGCTGTAACTGGCGTGCATTGCATTCTGCACGTTAAATGGTGTAAATAGAGAGCTTAAACGTCGAAATATCTCAAACGGGAAGGAAATGACGGTCAGTTTTGGTCAAAATCGACGAAATCATCGAGATTTGCGAGCTGTTCCGCTTGGTTCGAAGCTGAAACTGGCGTGCATTGCATTCTGCCCTTTAAATGAGTAAAAAGAGCGCTTAAACGTCGAAATATCTCAAACGGGAAGGAAATGACGGTCAGTTTTGGTCATAATCGACGAAATCATCGAGATTTGCGAGCTGTTCCGCTTGTTTCGAAGCTGCAACTGGCGTGCATTGCATTCTGCACGTTAAATGGAGTAAAAAGAGCGCTTAAACGTAGAAATATCTCAAACGAGAAGGAAATGACGGTCAGTTTTGGTCAAAATCGACGAAATCATCGGGATTTGCGAGCTGTTCCGCTTGTTTCGTAGCTGAAACTGGCGTGCATTGCATTCTTCACGTTAAATGGAGTAAAAAGTGCGCTTAAACTTCGAAATATCTCAAGCGGGAAGGGAATGACGGTCACTTTTGGTCAAAATCGACGAAATCATCGAGATTTGCGAGCTGTTCCGCTTGTTTAGACGTTGAAACTGGCATGCATTACATTCTGCACGATAAATGGCGCAAAAAGAGAGCTTAAACGTCGAAATATCTCAAACGGGAAGGAAATGACGGTTAGTTTTCGTCAAAATCGACGAAATCATCGAGATTTGCGAGCTGTTCCGCTTGTTTCGAAGCTGTAACTGGCGTGCATTGCATTCTGCACGTTAAATGGTGTAAAAAGAGAGCTTAAACGTCGAAATATCTCAAACGGGAAGGAAATGACGGTCACTTTTGGTCAAAATCGACGAAACCATCGAGATTTGCGAGCTGTTCCGCTTGTTTGGACGTTGAAACTGGCACGCATTGCATTCTGCACGTTAAATGGAGTAAAGAGAGCGCTTAAACGTCTAAATATCTCAAACGGGAAGGACATGATGGTTAGTTTTCGTCAAAATCGACGAAATCATCGAGATTTGCGAGCTGTTCCGCTTGGTTCGAAGCTGAAACTGGCGTGCATTGCATTCTGCCCTTTAAATGAGTAAAAAGAGCGCTTAAACGTCGAAATATCTCAAACGGGAAGGAAATGACGGTCAGTTTTGGTCATAATCGACGAAATCATCGAGATTTGCGAGCTGTTCCGCTTGTTTCGAAGCTGAAACTGGCGTGCATTGCATTCTGCACGTTAAATGGAGTAAAAAGAGCGCTTAAACGTAGAAATATCTCAAACGAGAAGGAAATGACGGTCAGTTTTGGTCATAATCGACGAAATCATCGAGATTTGCGAGCTGTTCCGCTTGTTTCGAAGCTGCAACTGGCGTGCATTGCATTCTGCACGTTAAATGGAGTAAAAAGAGCGCTTAAACGTAGAAATATCTCAAACGAGAAGGAAATGACGGTCACTTTTGGTCAAAATCGACGAAATCATCGAGATTTGCGAGCTGATCCGCTTGTTTCGAAGCTGTAACTGGCGTGTATTACATTCTGCATGTTAAATCGAGTAAAAAGAGCGCTTAAGCGTCGAAATATCTCAAACGGGAAGGTAATGACGGTCAGTTTTGGTCAAAATCGACGAAATCATCGAGATTTGCGAGCTGTTCCGCTTGTTTGGACGTTGAAACTGGCACGCATTGCATTCTGCACGTTAAATGGAGTAAAGAGAGCGCTTAAACGTCTAAATATCTCAAACGGGAAGGAAATGACGGTTAGTTTTCGTCAAAATCGACGAAATCATCGAGATTTGCGAGCTGTTCCGCTTGGTTCGAAGCTGAAACTGGCGTGCATTGCATTCTGCACGTTAAATGGAGTAAAAAGAGAGCTTAAACGTCGAAACATCTCAAACGGGATGGAAATGACGGTTAGTTTTGGTCAAAATCGACGAAATCATCTAATTTGCGACCTGTTCCGCTTGTTTAGACGTTGAAACTGACGTGTATTACAGTCTGCACGTTAAATGGTGTAAAAAGAGCGCTTAAACGTCGAAATATCTCAAACGGGAAGGAAATGACGGTCACTTTTGGTCAAAATCGACGAAATCATCGAGATTTGCGAGCTGTTCCGCTTGTTTGGACGTTGAAACTGGCGTGCATTGCATTCTGCCCTTTAAATGAGTAAAAAGAGCGCTTAAACGTCGAATTATCTCAAACGGGAAGGAAATGACGGTCACTTTTGGTCAAAATCGACGAAATCATCGAGATTTGCGAGGTGATCCGCTTGTTTCGAAGCTGTAACTGGCGTGTATTACATTCTGCATGTTAAATCGAGTAAAAAGAGCGATTAAACGTCGAAATATCTCAAACGGGAAGGAAATGACATTCAGTTTTCATCAAAATCGACGAAATCATCGAGATTTGCGAGCTGTTCCGCTTGTTTCGACGGTTAAACGGTTGTGCATTGCATTCTGCAAGTAAAAAGGAGTGAAATGAGCGCTTAAACGTCGAAATATCTCAAACGGGAAGTAAATGACGGTCAGTTTTCGTCAAAATCGACGAAATCATCGGGATTTGCGAGCTGTTCCGCATGTTTCGACGGTTTAACGGTTGTTTATTACATTCTGCACGTAAAAAGGAGTGAAATGAGCGTTTAAACGTCGAAATATCTCAAACGGGAAGGAAATGACGGTTAGTTTTCGTCAAAATCGACGAAATCATCGAGATTTGCGAACTGTTCCGCTTGTTTCGAAGCTGTAACTGGCGTGCATTGCATTCTGCACGTTAAATGGTGTAAATAGAGAGCTTAAACGTCGAAATATCTCAAACGGGAAGGAAATGACGGTCAGTTTTGGTCAAAATCGACGAAATCATCGAGATTTGCGAGCTGTTCCGCTTGGTTCGAAGCTGAAACTGGCGTGCATTGCATTCTGCCCTTTAAATGAGTAAAAAGAGCGCTTAAACGTAGAAATATCTCAAACGAGAAGGAAATGACGGTCAGTTTTGGTCAAAATCGACGAAATCATCGGGATTTGCGAGCTGTTCCGCTTGTTTCGTAGCTGAAACTGGCGTGCATTGCATTCTTCACGTTAAATGGAGTAAAAAGAGCGCTTAAACTTCGAAATATCTCAAGCGGGAAGGGAATGACGGTCACTTTTGGTCAAAATCGACGAAATCATCGAGATTTGCGAGCTGTTCCGCTTGTTTAGACGTTGAAACTGGCATGCATTACATTCTGCACGATAAATGGCGCAAAAAGAGAGCTTAAACGTCGAAATATCTCAAACGGGAAGGAAATGACGGTTAGTTTTCGTCAAAATCGACGAAATCATCGAGATTTGCGAGCTGTTCCGCTTGTTTCGAAGCTGTAACTGGCGTGCATTGCATTCTGCACGTTAAATGGTGTAAAAAGAGAGCTTAAACGTCGAAATATCTCAAACGGGAAGGAAATGACGGTCACTTTTGGTCAAAATCGACGAAACCATCGAGATTTGCGAGCTGTTCCGCTTGTTTGGACGTTGAAACTGGCACGCATTGCATTCTGCACGTTAAATGGAGTAAAGAGAGCGCTTAAACGTCTAAATATCTCAAACGGGAAGGACATGATGGTTAGTTTTCGTCAAAATCGACGAAATCATCGAGATTTGCGAGCTGTTCCGCTTGGTTCGAAGCTGAAACTGGCGTGCATTGCATTCTGCCCTTTAAATGAGTAAAAAGAGCGCTTAAACGTCGAAATATCTCAAACGGGAAGGAAATGACGGTCAGTTTTGGTCATAATCGACGAAATCATCGAGATTTGCGAGCTGTTCCGCTTGTTTCGAAGCTGAAACTGGCGTGCATTGCATTCTGCACGTTAAATGGAGTAAAAAGAGCGCTTAAACGTAGAAATATCTCAAACGAGAAGGAAATGACGGTCAGTTTTGGTCATAATCGACGAAATCATCGAGATTTGCCAGCTGTTCCGCTTGTATGGACGTTGAAACTAGCATGCATTGCATTCTGCACGTTAAATGGAGTAAAAAGAGCGCTTAAACGTCGAAATATCTCAAACGGGAAGGAAATGACGGTCACTTTTGGTCAAAATCGACGAAATCATCGAGATTTGCGAGCTGATCCGCTTGTTTCGAAGCTGTAACTGGCGTGTATTACATTCTGCATGTTAAATCGAGTAAAAAGAGCGCTTAAGCGTCGAAATATCTCAAACGGGAAGGTAATGACGGTCAGTTTTGGTCAAAATCGACGAAATCATCGAGATTTGCGAGCTGTTCCGCTTGTTTGGACGTTGAAACTGGCACGCATTGCATTCTGCACGTTAAATGGAGTAAAGAGAGCGCTTAAACGTCTAAATATCTCAAACGGGAAGGAAATGACGGTTAGTTTTCGTCAAAATCGACGAAATCATCGAGATTTGCGAGCTGTTCCGCTTGGTTCGAAGCTGAAACTGGCGTGCATTGCATTCTGCACGTTAAATGGAGTAAAAAGAGAGCTTAAACGTCGAAACATCTCAAACGGGATGGAAATGACGGTTAGTTTTGGTCAAAATCGACGAAATCATCTAATTTGCGACCTGTTCCGCTTGTTTAGACGTTGAAACTGACGTGTATTACAGTCTGCACGTTAAATGGTGTAAAAAGAGCGCTTAAACGTCGAAATATCTCAAACGGGAAGGAAATGACGGTCACTTTTGGTCAAAATCGACGAAATCATCGAGATTTGCGAGCTGTTCCGCTTGTTTGGACGTTGAAACTGGCGTGCATTGCATTCTGCCCTTTAAATGAGTAAAAAGAGCGCTTAAACGTCGAAATATCTCAAACGGGAAGGAAATGACGGTCACTTTTGGTCAAAATCGACGAAATCATCGAGATTTGCGAGCTGATCCGCTTGTTTCGAAGCTGTAACTGGCGTGTATTACATTCTGCATGTTAAATCGAGTAAAAAGAGCGCTTAAGCGTCGAAATATCTCAAACGGGAAGGTAATGACGGTCAGTTTTGGTCAAAATCGACGAAATCATCGAGATTTGCGAGCTGTTCCGCTTGTTTGGACGTTGAAACTGGCACGCATTGCATTCTGCACGTTAAATGGAGTAAAGAGAGCGCTTAAACGTCTAAATATCTCAAACGGGAAGGAAATGACGGTTAGTTTTCGTCAAAATCGACGAAATCATCGAGATTTGCGAGCTGTTCCGCTTGGTTCGAAGCTGAAACTGGCGTGCATTGCATTCTGCACGTTAAATGGAGTAAAAAGAGAGCTTAAACGTCGAAACATCTCAAACGGGATGGAAATGACGGTTAGTTTTGGTCAAAATCGACGAAATCATCTAATTTGCGACCTGTTCCGCTTGTTTAGACGTTGAAACTGACGTGTATTACAGTCTGCACGTTAAATGGTGTAAAAAGAGCGCTTAAACGTCGAAATATCTCAAACGGGAAGGAAATGACGGTCACTTTTGGTCAAAATCGACGAAATCATCGAGATTTGCGAGCTGTTCCGCTTGTTTGGACGTTGAAACTGGCGTGCATTGCATTCTGCCCTTTAAATGAGTAAAAAGAGCGCTTAAACGTCGAAATATCTCAAACGGGAAGGAAATGACGGTCAGTTTTGGTCATAATCGACGAAATCATCGAGATTTGCGAGCTGTTCCGCTTGTTTCAAAGCTGAAACTGGCGTGCATTGCATTCTGCACGTTAAATGGAGTAAAAAGAGCGCTTAAACGTAGAAATATCTCAAACGAGAAGGAAATGACGGTCAGTTTTGGTCAAAATCGACGAAATCATCGGGATTTGCGAGCTGTTCCGCTTGTTTCGTAGCTGAAACTGGCGTGCATTGCATTCTGCACGTTAAATGGAGTAAAAAGAGCGCTTAAACGTAGAAATATCTCAAACGAGAAGGAAATGACGGTCAGTTTTGGTCATAATCGACGAAATCATCGAGATTTGCCAGCTGTTCCGCTTGTATGGACGTTGAAACTGGCATGCATTGCATTCTGCTCGTTAAATGGAGTAAAAAGAGCGCTTAAACGTCGAAATATCTCAAACGGGAAGGAAATGACGGTCACTTTTGGTCAAAATCGACGAAATCATCGAGATTTGCGAGCTGATCCGCTTGTTTCGAAGCTGTAACTGGCGTGTATTACATTCTGCACGTTAAATCGAGTAAAAAGAGCGCTTAAGCGTCGAAATATCTCAAACGGGAAGGTAATGACGGTCAGTTTTGGTCAAAATCGACGAAATCATCGAGATTTGCGAGATGTTCCGCTTGTTTGGACGTTGAAACTGGCACGCATTGCATTCTGCACGTTAAATGGAGTAAAGAGAGCGCTTAAACGTCTAAATATCTCAAACGGGAAGGAAATGACGGTTAGTTTTCGTCAAAATCGACGAAATCATCGAGATTTGCGAGCTGTTCCGCTTGGTTCGAAGCTGAAACTGGCGTGCATTGCATTCTGCACGTTAAATGGAGTAAAAAGAGAGCTTAAACGTCGAAACATCTCAGACGGGATGGAAATGACGGTTAGTTTTGTTCAAAATCGACGAAATCATCGATATTTGCGACCTGTTCCGCTTGTTTAGACGTTGAAACTGACGTGTATTACAGTCTGCACGTTAAATGGTGTAAAAAGAGCGCTTAAACGTCGAAATATCTCAAACGGGAAGGAAATGACGGTCACTTTTGGTCAAAATCGACGAAATCATCGAGATTTGCGAGCTGTTCCGCTTGTTTGGACGTTGAAACTGGCACGCATTGCATTCTGCACGTTAAATGGAGTAAAAAGAGCGATTAAACGTCGAAATATCTCAAACGGGAAGGAAATGACATTCAGTTTTCATCAAAATCGACGAAATCATCGAGATTTGCGAGCTGTTCCGCTTGTTTCGACGGTTAAACGTTGTGCATTGCATTCTGCAAGTAAAAAGGAGTGAAATGAGCGCTTAAACGTCGAAATATCTCAAACGGGAAGTAAATGACGGTCAGTTTTCGTCAAAATCGACGAAATCATCGGGATTTGCGAGCTGTTCCGCATGTTTCGACGGTTTAACGGTTGTTTATTACATTCTGCACGTAAAAAGGAGTGAAATGAGCGTTTAAACGTCGAAATATCTCAAACGGGAAGGAAATGACGGTTAGTTTTCGTCAAAATCGACGAAATCATCGAGATTTGCGAACTGTTCCGCTTGTTTCGAAGCTGTAACTGGCGTGCATTGCATTCTGCACGTTAAATGGTGTAAATAGAGAGCTTAAACGTCGAAATATCTCAAACGGGAAGGAAATGACGGTCAGTTTTGGTCAAAATCGACGAAATCATCGAGATTTGCGAGCTGTTCCGCTTGGTTCGAAGCTGAAACTGGCGTGCATTGCATTCTGCCCTTTAAATGAGTAAAAAGAGCGCTTAAACGTCGAAATATCTCAAACGGGAAGGAAATGACGGTCAGTTTTGGTCATAATCGACGAAATCATCGAGATTTGCGAGCTGTTCCGCTTGTTTCGAAGCTGCAACTGGCGTGCATTGCATTCTGCACGTTAAATGGAGTAAAAAGAGCGCTTAAACGTAGAAATATCTCAAACGAGAAGGAAATGACGGTCAGTTTTGGTCAAAATCGACGAAATCATCGGGATTAGCGAGCTGTTCCGCTTGTTTCGTAGCTGAAACTGGCGTGCATTGCATTCTTCACGTTAAATGGAGTAAAAAGAGCGCTTAAACTTCGAAATATCTCAAGCGGGAAGGGAATGACGGTCACTTTTGGTCAAAATCGACGAAATCATCGAGATTTGCGAGCTGTTCCGCTTGTTTAGACGTTGAAACTGGCATGCATTACATTCTGCACGATAAATGGCGCAAAAAGAGAGCTTAAACGTCGAAATATCTCAAACGGGAAGGAAATGACGGTTAGTTTTCGTCAAAATCGACGAAATCATCGAGATTTGCGAGCTGTTCCGCTTGTTTCGAAGCTGTAACTGGCGTGCATTGCATTCTGCACGTTAAATGGTGTAAAAAGAGAGCTTAAACGTCGAAATATCTCAAACGGGAAGGAAATGACGGTCACTTTTGGTCAAAATCGACGAAACCATCGAGATTTGCGAGCTGTTCCGCTTGTTTGGACGTTGAAACTGGCACGCATTGCATTCTGCACGTTAAATGGAGTAAAGAGAGCGCTTAAACGTCTAAATATCTCAAACGGGAAGGACATGATGGTTAGTTTTCGTCAAAATCGACGAAATCATCGAGATTTGCGAGCTGTTCCGCTTGGTTCGAAGCTGAAACTGGCGTGCATTGCATTCTGCCCTTTAAATGAGTAAAAAGAGCGCTTAAACGTCGAAATATCTCAAACGGGAAGGAAATGACGGTCAGTTTTGGTCATAATCGACGAAATCATCGAGATTTGCGAGCTGTTCCGCTTGTTTCGAAGCTGAAACTGGCGTGCATTGCATTCTGCACGTTAAATGGAGTAAAAAGAGCGCTTAAACGTAGAAATATCTCAAACGAGAAGGAAATGACGGTCAGTTTTGGTCATAATCGACGAAATCATCGAGATTTGCCAGCTGTTCCGCTTGTATGGACGTTGAAACTAGCATGCATTGCATTCTGCACGTTAAATGGAGTAAAAAGAGCGCTTAAACGTCGAAATATCTCAAACGGGAAGGAAATGACGGTCACTTTTGGTCAAAATCGACGAAATCATCGAGATTTGCGAGCTGATCCGCTTGTTTCGAAGCTGTAACTGGCGTGTATTACATTCTGCATGTTAAATCGAGTAAAAAGAGCGCTTAAGCGTCGAAATATCTCAAACGGGAAGGTAATGACGGTCAGTTTTGGTCAAAATCGACGAAATCATCGAGATTTGCGAGCTGTTCCGCTTGTTTGGACGTTGAAACTGGCACGCATTGCATTCTGCACGTTAAATGGAGTAAAGAGAGCGCTTAAACGTCTAAATATCTCAAACGGGAAGGAAATGACGGTTAGTTTTCGTCAAAATCGACGAAATCATCGAGATTTGCGAGCTGTTCCGCTTGGTTCGAAGCTGAAACTGGCGTGCATTGCATTCTGCACGTTAAATGGAGTAAAAAGAGAGCTTAAACGTCGAAACATCTCAAACGGGATGGAAATGACGGTTAGTTTTGGTCAAAATCGACGAAATCATCTAATTTGCGACCTGTTCCGCTTGTTTAGACGTTGAAACTGACGTGTATTACAGTCTGCACGTTAAATGGTGTAAAAAGAGCGCTTAAACGTCGAAATATCTCAAACGGGAAGGAAATGACGGTCACTTTTGGTCAAAATCGACGAAATCATCGAGATTTGCGAGCTGTTCCGCTTGTTTGGACGTTGAAACTGGCGTGCATTGCATTCTGCCCTTTAAATGAGTAAAAAGAGCGCTTAAACGTCGAAATATCTCAAACGGGAAGGAAATGACGGTCAGTTTTGGTCATAATCGACGAAATCATCGAGATTTGCGAGCTGTTCCGCTTGTTTCGAAGCTGCAACTGGCGTGCATTGCATTCTGCACGTTAAATGGAGTAAAAAGAGCGCTTAAACGTAGAAATATCTCAAACGAGAAGGAAATGACGGTCAGTTTTGGTCAAAATTGACGAAATCATCGGGATTTGCGAGCTGTTCCGCTTGTTTCGTAGCTGAAACTGGCGTGCATTGCATTCTTCACGTTAAATGGAGTAAAAAGAGCGCTTAAACTTCGAAATATCTCAAGCGGGAAGGGAATGACGGTCACTTTTGGTCAAAATCGACGAAATCATCGAGATTTGCGAGCTGTTCCGCTTGTTTGGACGTTGAAACTGGCACGCATTGCATTCTGCACGTTAAATGGAGTAAAGAGAGCGCTTAAACGTCTAAATATCTCAAACGGGAAGGAAATGACGGTTAGTTTTCGTCAAAATCGACGAAATCATCGAGATTTGCGAGCTGTTCCGCTTGGTTCGAAGCTGAAACTGGCGTGCATTGCATTCTGCACGTTAAATGGAGTAAAAAGAGAGCTTAAACGTCGAAACATCTCAAACGGGATGGAAATGACGGTTAGTTTTGGTCAAAATCGACGAAATCATCTAATTTGCGACCTGTTCCGCTTGTTTAGACGTTGAAACTGACGTGTATTACAGTCTGCACGTTAAATGGTGTAAAAAGAGCGCTTAAACGTCGAAATATCTCAAACGGGAAGGAAATGACGGTCAGTTTTGGTCAAAATCGACGAAATCATCGAGATTTGCGAGCTGTTCCGCTTGTTTGGACGTTGAAACTGGCGTGCATTGCATTCTGCCCTTTAAATGAGTAAAAAGAGCGCTTAAACGTCGAAATATCTCAAACGGGAAGGAAATGACGGTCAGTTTTGGTCATAATCGACGAAATCATCGAGATTTGCGAGCTGTTCCGCTTGTTTCGAAGCTGCAACTGGCGTGCATTGCATTCTGCACGTTAAATGGAGTAAAAAGAGCGCTTAAACGTAGAAATATCTCAAACGAGAAGGAAATGACGGTCAGTTTTGGTCAAAATCGACGAAATCATCGGGATTTGCGAGCTGTTCCGCTTGTTTCGTAGCTGAAACTGGCGTGCATTGCATTCTTCACGTTAAATGGAGTAAAAAGAGCGCTTAAACTTCGAAATATCTCAAGCGGGAAGGGAATGACGGTCACTTTTGGTCAAAATCGACGAAATCATCGAGATTTGCGAGCTGTTCCGCTTGTTTAGACGTTGAAACTGGCATGCATTACATTCTGCACGATAAATGGCGCAAAAAGAGAGCTTAAACGTCGAAATATCTCAAACGGGAAGGAAATGACGGTTAGTTTTCGTCAAAATCGACGAAATCATCGAGATTTGCGAGCTGTTCCGCTTGTTTCGAAGCTGTAACTGGCGTGCATTGCATTCTGCACGTTAAATGGTGTAAAAAGAGAGCTTAAACGTCGAAATATCTCAAACGGGAAGGAAATGACGGTCACTTTTGGTCAAAATCGACGAAACCATCGAGATTTGCGAGCTGTTCCGCTTGTTTGGACGTTGAAACTGGCACGCATTGCATTCTGCACGTTAAATGGAGTAAAGAGAGCGCTTAAACGTCTAAATATCTCAAACGGTAAGGACATGATGGTTAGTTTTCGTCAAAATCGACGAAATCATCGAGATTTGCGAGCTGTTCCGCTTGGTTCGAAGCTGAAACTGGCGTGCATTGCATTCTGCCCTTTAAATGAGTAAAAAGAGCGCTTAAACGTCGAAATATCTCAAACGGGAAGGAAATGACGGTCAGTTTTGGTCATAATCGACGAAATCATCGAGATTTGCGAGCTGTTCCGCTTGTTTCGAAGCTGAAACTGGCGTGCATTGCATTCTGCACGTTAAATGGAGTAAAAAGAGCGCTTAAACGTAGAAATATCTCAAACGAGAAGGAAATGACGGTCAGTTTTGGTCATAATCGACGAAATCATCGAGATTTGCCAGCTGTTCCGCTTGTATGGACGTTGAAACTAGCATGCATTGCATTCTGCACGTTAAATGGAGTAAAAAGAGCGCTTAAACGTCGAAATATCTCAAACGGGAAGGAAATGACGGTCACTTTTGGTCAAAATCGACGAAATCATCGAGATTTGCGAGCTGATCCGCTTGTTTCGAAGCTGTAACTGGCGTGTATTACATTCTGCATGTTAAATCGAGTAAAAAGAGCGCTTAAGCGTCGAAATATCTCAAACGGGAAGGTAATGACGGTCAGTTTTGGTCAAAATCGACGAAATCATCGAGATTTGCGAGCTGTTCCGCTTGTTTGGACGTTGAAACTGGCACGCATTGCATTCTGCACGTTAAATGGAGTAAAGAGAGCGCTTAAACGTCTAAATATCTCAAACGGGAAGGAAATGACGGTTAGTTTTCGTCAAAATCGACGAAATCATCGAGATTTGCGAGCTGTTCCGCTTGGTTCGAAGCTGAAACTGGCGTGCATTGCATTCTGCACGTTAAATGGAGTAAAAAGAGAGCTTAAACGTCGAAACATCTCAAACGGGATGGAAATGACGGTTAGTTTGGTCAAAATCGACGAAATCATCTAATTTGCGACCTGTTCCGCTTGTTTAGACGTTGAAACTGACGTGTATTACAGTCTGCACGTTAAATGGTGTAAAAAGAGCGCTTAAACGTCGAAATATCTCAAACGGGAAGGAAATGACGGTCACTTTTGGTCAAAATCGACGAAATCATCGAGATTTGCGAGCTGTTCCGCTTGTTTGGACGTTGAAACTGGCACGCATTGCATTCTGCACGTTAAATGGAGTAAAAAGAGCGATTAAACGTCGAAATATCTCAAACGGGAAGGAAATGACGGTCAGTTTTCATCAAAATCGACGAAATCATCGAGATTTGCGAGCTGTTCCGCTTGTTTCGACGGTTAAACGGTTGTGCATTGCATTCTGCAAGTAAAAAGGAGTGAAATGAGCGCTTAAACGTCGAAATATCTCAAACGGGAAGTAAATGACGGTCAGTTTTCGTCAAAATCGACGAAATCATCGGGATTTGCGAGCTGTTCCGCATGTTTCGACCGTTTAAACGGTTGTTTATTACATTCTGCACGTAAACAGGAGTGAAATGAGCGTTTAAACGTCGAAATATCTCAAACGGAAGGAAATGACGGTCAGTTTTCATCAAAATCGACGAAATCATCGAGATTTGCGAGCCATTCCGCTTGTTTCGACGGTTAAACGGTTGCTTATTACATTCTGCACGTAAAAAGGAGTGAAATGAGCGTTTAAGCGTCGAAATATCTCAAACGGGAAGGAAATGACGGTCAGTTTTCATCAAAATCGACGAAATCATCGAGATTTGCTCGCTGTTCCGCTTGTTTCGACGGCTAAACGGTTGTTTAGTACATTCTGCACGTAAAAAGGAGTGAAATGAGCGCTTAAACGTCGAAATATCTCAAACGGGAAGGAAATGACGGTCAGTTTTCGTCAAAATCGACGAAATCATCGGGATTTGCGAGCTGTTCCGCTTGTTTCGACGGTTAAACGGTTGCTTATTACATTCTGCACGTAAAAAGGAGTGAAATGAGCGTTTAAACGTCGAAATATCTCAAACGGGAAGGAAATGACGGTTAGTTTTCGTCAAAATCGACGAAATCACCGAGATTTTCGAGCTGTTCCGCTTGTTTCGAAGCTGAAACTGGCGTGCATTGCATTCTGCACGTTAAATGGAGTAAAAAGAGCGATTAAACGTCGAAATATCTCAAACGGGAAGGAAATGACGGTCAGTTTTCATCAAAATCGACGAAATCATCGAGATTTGCGAGCTGTTCCGCTTGTTTCGACGGTTAAACGGTTGTGCATTGCATTCTGCAAGTAAAAAGGAGTGAAATGAGCGCTTAAACGTCGAAATATCTCAAACGGGAAGAAAATGACGGTCAGTTTTCGTCAAAATCGACGAAATCATCGGGATTTGCGAGCTGTTCCGCATGTTTCGACGGTTAAACGGTTGTATATTACATTCTGCACGTAAACAGGAGTGAAATGAGCGTTTAAAACGTCGAAATATCTCAAACGGGATGGAAATGACGGTTAGTTTTGGTCAAAATCGACGAAATCATCTAATTTGCGACCTGTTCCGCTTGTTTAGACGTTGAAACTGACGTGTATTACAGTCTGCACGTTAAATGGTGTAAAAAGAGCGCTTAAACGTCGAAATATCTCAAACGGGAAGGAAATGACGGTCACTTTTGGTCAAAATCGACGAAATCATCGAGATTTGCGAGCTGTTCCGCTTGTTTGGACGTTGAAACTGGCACGCATTGCATTCTGCACGTTAAATGGAGTAAAAAGAGCGATTAAACGTCGAAATATCTCAAACGGGAAGGAAATGACGGTCAGTTTTCATCAAAATCGACGAAATCATGGAGATTTGCGAGCTGTTCCGCTTGTTTCGACGGTTAAACGGTTGTGCATTGCATTCTGCAAGTAAAAAGGAGTGAAATGAGCGCTTAAACGTCGAAATATCTCAAACGGGAAGTAAATGACGGTCAGTTTTCGTCAAAATCGACGAAATCATCGGGATTTGCGAGCTGTTCCGCATGTTTCGACGGTTAAACGGTTGTTTATTACATTCTGCACGTAAAAAGGAGTGAAATGAGCGTTTAAACGTCGAAATATCTCAAACGGGAAGGAAATGACGGTTAGTTTTCGTCAAAATCGACGAAATCATCGAGGTTTGCGAGCTGTTCCGCTTGTTTCGAAGCTGTAACTGGCGTGCATTGCATTCTGCAAGTTAAATGGAGTAAAAAGAGCGATTAAACGTCGAAATATCTCAAACGGGAAGGAAATGACGGTCAGTTTTCATCAAAATCGACGAAATCATCGAGATTTGCGAGCTGTTCCGCTTGATACGACGGTTTAAACGGTTGTGCATTGCATTCTGCAAGTAAAAAGGAGTGAAATGAGCGCTTAAACGTCGAAATATCTCAAACGGGAAGGAAATGACGGTCAGTTTTCGTCAAAATCGACGAAATCATCGGGATTTGCGAGCTGTTCCGCATGTTTCGACGGTTAAACGGTTGTTTATTACATTCTGCACGTAAACAGGAGTGAAATGAGCGTTTAAACGTCGAAATATCTCAAACGGGAAGGAAATGACGGTCAGTTTTCATCAAAATCGACGAAATCATCGAGATTTGCTCGCTGTTCCGCTTGTTTCGACGGCTAAACGGTTGTGCATTGCATTCTGCACGTTAAATGGAGTAAATAGAGCGCTTAAACGTCGAAATATCTCAAACGGGAAGGAAATGACGGTCAGTTTTCATCAAAATCGACGAAATCATCGAGATTTGCTCGCTGTTCCGCTTGTTTCGACGGCTAAACGGTTGTGCATTGCATTCTGCACGTTAAATGGAGTAAATAGAGCGCTTAAACGTCGAAATATCTCAAACGGGAAGGAAATGACGGTCAGTTTTCATCAAAATCGACGAAATCATCGAGATTTGCGAGCCGTTCCGCTTGTTTCGACGGCTAAACGGTTGTTTAGTACATTCTGCACGTAAAAAGGAGTGAAATGAGCGCTTAAACGTCGAAATATCTCAAACGGGAAGGAAATGACGGTCAGTTTTCGTCAAAATCGACGAAATCATCGGGATTTGCGAGCTGTTCCGCTTGTTTCGACGGTTAAACGGTTGCTTATTACATTCTGCACGTAAAAAGGAGTGAAATGAGCGTTTAAACGTCGAAATATCTCAAACGGGAAGGAAATGACGGTTAGTTTTCGTCAAAATCGACGAAATCACCGAGATTTTCGAGCTGTTCCGCTTGTTTCGAAGCTGTAACTGGCGTGCATTGCATTCTGCACGTTAAATGGAGTAAAAAGAGCGATTAAACGTCGAAATATCTCAAACGGGAAGGAAATGACGGTCAGTTTTCGTCAAAATCGACGAAATCATCGGGATTTGCGAGCTGTTCCGCATGTTTCGACGGTTAAACGGTTGTTTATTACATTCTGCACGTAAACAGGAGAGAAATGAGCGTTTAAACGTCGAAATATCTCAAACGGGAAGGAAATGACGGTCAGTTTTCATCAAAATCGACGAAATCATCGAGATTTGCGAGCCATTCCGCTTGTTTCGACGGTTAAACGGTTGCTTATTACATTCTGCACGTAAAAAGGAGTGAAATGAGCGTTTAAGCGTCGAAATATCTCAAACGGGAAGGAAATGACGGTCAGTTTTCATCAAAATCGACGAAATCATCGAGATTTGCTCGCTGTTCCGCTTGTTTCGACGGTTAAACGGTTATGCATTGCATTCTGCAAGTAAAAAGGAGTGAAATGAGCGCTTAAACGTCGAAATATCTCAAACGGGAAGAAAATGACGGTCAGTTTTCGTCAAAATCGACGAAATCATCGGGATTTGCGAGCTGTTCCGCATGTTTCGACGGTTAAACGGTTGTTTATTACATTCTGCACGTAAACAGGAGTGAAATGAGCGTTTAAACGTCGAAATATCTCAAACGGGATGGAAATGACGGTTAGTTTTGGTCAAAATCGACGAAATCATCTAATTTGCGACCTGTTCCGCTTGTTTAGACGTTGAAACTGACGTGTATTACAGTCTGCACGTTAAATGGTGTAAAAAGAGCGCTTAAACGTCGAAATATCTCAAACGGGAAGGAAATGACGGTCACTTTTGGTCAAAATCGACGAAATCATCGAGATTTGCGAGCTGTTCCGCTTGTTTGGACGTTGAAACTGGCACGCATTGCATTCTGCACGTTAAATGGAGTAAAAAGAGCGATTAAACGTCGAAATATCTCAAACGGGAAGGAAATGACGGTCAGTTTTCATCAAAATCGACGAAATCATGGAGATTTGCGAGCTGTTCCGCTTGTTTCGACGGTTAAACGGTTGTGCATTGCATTCTGCAAGTAAAAAGGAGTGAAATGAGCGCTTAAACGTCGAAATATCTCAAACGGGAAGTAAATGACGGTCAGTTTTCGTCAAAATCGACGAAATCATCGGGATTTGCGAGCTGTTCCGCATGTTTCGACGGTTTAAACGGTTGTTTATTACATTCTGCACGTAAAAAGGAGTGAAATGAGCGTTTAAACGTCGAAATATCTCAAACGGGAAGGAAATGACGGTTAGTTTTCGTCAAAATCGACGAAATCATCGAGGTTTGCGAGCTGTTCCGCTTGTTTCGAAGCTGTAACTGGCGTGCATTGCATTCTGCACGTTAAATGGAGTAAATAGAGCGCTTAAACGTCGAAATATCTCAAACGGGAAGGAAATGACGGTCAGTTTTCATCAAAATCGACGAAATCATCGAGATTTGCGAGCCGTTCCGCTTGTTTCGACGGCTAAACGGTTGTTTAGTACATTCTGCACGTAAAAAGGAGTGAAATGAGCGCTTAAACGTCGAAATATCTCAAACGGGAAGGAAATGACGGTCAGTTTTCGTCAAAATCGACGAAATCATCGGGATTTGCGAGCTGTTCCGCTTGTTTCGACGGTTAAACGGTTGCTTATTACATTCTGCACGTAAAAAGGAGTGAAATGAGCGTTTAAACGTCGAAATATCTCAAACAGGAAGGAAATGACGGTTAGTTTTCGTCAAAATCGACGAAATCACCGAGATTTTCGAGCTGTTCCGCTTGTTTCGAAGCTGTAACTGGCGTGCATTGCATTCTGCACGTTAAATGGAGTAAAAAGAGCGATTAAACGTCGAAATATCTCAAACGGGAAGGAAATGACGGTCAGTTTTCGTCAAAATCGACGAAATCATCGGGATTTGCGAGCTGTTCCGCATGTTTCGACGGTTAAACGGTTGTTTATTACATTCTGCACGTAAACAGGAGTGAAATGAGCGTTTAAACGTCGAAATATCTCAAACGGGAAGGAAATGACGGTCAGTTTTCATCAAAATCGACGAAATCATCGAGATTTGCGAGCCATTCCGCTTGTTTCGACGGTTAAACGGTTGCTTATTACATTCTGCACGTAAAAAGGAGTGAAATGAGCGTTTAAGCGTCGAAATATCTCAAACGGGAAGGAAATGACGGTCAGTTTTCATCAAAATCGACGAAATCATCGAGATTTGCTCGCTGTTCCGCTTGTTTCGACGGTTAAACGGTTATGCATTGCATTCTGCAAGTAAAAAGGAGTGAAATGAGCGCTTAAACGTCGAAATATCTCAAACGGGAAGAAAATGACGGTCAGTTTTCGTCAAAATCGACGAAATCATCGGGATTTGCGAGCTGTTCCGCATGTTTCGACGGTTAAACGGTTGTTTATTACATTCTGCACGTAAACAGGAGTGAAATGAGCGTTTAAACGTCGAAATATCTCAAACGGGATGGAAATGACGGTTAGTTTTGGTCAAAATCGACGAAATCATCTAATTTGCGACCTGTTCCGCTTGTTTAGACGTTGAAACTGACGTGTATTACAGTCTGCACGTTAAATGGTGTAAAAAGAGCGCTTAAACGTCGAAATATCTCAAACGGGAAGGAAATGACGGTCACTTTTGGTCAAAATCGACGAAATCATCGAGATTTGCGAGCTGTTCCGCTTGTTTGGACGTTGAAACTGGCACGCATTGCATTCTGCACGTTAAATGGAGTAAAAAGAGCGATTAAACGTCGAAATATCTCAAACGGGAAGGAAATGACGGTCAGTTTTCATCAAAATCGACGAAATCATGGAGATTTGCGAGCTGTTCCGCTTGTTTCGACGGTTAAACGGTTGTGCATTGCATTCTGCAAGTAAAAAGGAGTGAAATGAGCGCTTAAACGTCGAAATATCTCAAACGGGAAGTAAATGACGGTCAGTTTTCGTCAAAATCGACGAAATCATCGGGATTTGCGAGCTGTTCCGCATGTTTCGACGGTTAAACGGTTGTTTATTACATTCTGCACGTAAAAAGGAGTGAAATGAGCGTTTAAACGTCGAAATATCTCAAACGGGAAGGAAATGACGGTTAGTTTTCGTCAAAATCGACGAAATCATCGAGGTTTGCGAGCTGTTCCGCTTGTTTCGAAGCTGTAACTGGCGTGCATTGCATTCTGCAAGTTAAATGGAGTAAAAAGAGCGATTAAACGTCGAAATATCTCAAACGGGAAGGAAATGACGGTCAGTTTTCATCAAAATCGACGAAATCATCGAGATTTGCGAGCTGTTCCGCTTGATACGACGGTTAAACGGTTGTGCATTGCATTCTGCAAGTAAAAAGGAGTGAAATGAGCGCTTAAACGTCGAAATATCTCAAACGGGAAGGAAATGACGGTCAGTTTTCGTCAAAATCGACGAAATCATCGGGATTTGCGAGCTGTTCCGCATGTTTCGACGGTTAAACGGTTGTTTATTACATTCTGCACGTAAACAGGAGTGAAATGAGCGTTTAAACGTCGAAATATCTCAAACGGGAAGGAAATGACGGTCAGTTTTCATCAAAATCGACGAAATCATCGAGATTTGCGAGCCGTTCCGCTTGTTTCGACGTCTAAACGGTTGTTTAGTACATTCTGCACGTAAAAAGGAGTGAAATGAGCGCTTAAACGTCGAAATATCTCAAACGGGAAGGAAATGACGGTCAGTTTTCGTCAAAATCGACGAAATCATCGGGATTTGCGAGCTGTTCCGCTTGTTTCGACGGTTAAACGGTTGCTTATTACATTCTGCACGTAAAAAGGAGTGAAATGAGCGTTTAAACGTCGAAATATCTCAAACGGGAAGGAAATGACGGTTAGTTTTCGTCAAAATCGACGAAATCATCGAGGTTTGCGAGCTGTTCCGCTTGTTTCGAAGCTGTAACTGGCGTGCATTGCATTCTGCACGTTAAATGGAGTAAATAGAGCGCTTAAACGTCGAAATATCTCAAACGGGAAGGAAATGACGGTCAGTTTTCATCAAAATCGACGAAATCATCGAGATTTGCGAGCCGTTCCGCTTGTTTCGACGGCTAAACGGTTGTTTAGTACATTCTGCACGTAAAAAGGAGTGAAATGAGCGCTTAAACGTCGAAATATCTCAAACGGGAAGGAAATGACGGTCAGTTTTCGTCAAAATCGACGAAATCATCGGGATTTGCGAGCTGTTCCGCATGTTTCGACGGTTAAACGGTTGTGCATTGCATTCTGCACGTTAAATGGAGTAAATAGAGCGCTTAAACGTCGAAATATCTCAAACGGGAAGGAAATGACGGTCAGTTTTCATCAAAATCGACGAAATCATCGAGATTTGCGAGCCGTTCCGCTTGTTTCGACGGCTAAACGATTGTTTAGTACATTCTGCACGTAAAAAGGAGTGAAATGAGCGCTTAAACGTCGAAATATCTCAAACGGGAAGGAAATGACGGTCAGTTTTCGTGAAAATCGACGAAATCATCGGGATTTGAGAGCTGTTCCGCTTGTTTCGAAGCTGTAACTGGCGTGCATTGCATTCTGCAAGTTAAATGGAGTAAAAAGAGCGATTAAACGTCGAAATATCTCAAACGGGAAGGAAATGACGGTCAGTTTTCATCAAAATCGACGAAATCATCGAGATTTGCGAGCTGTTCCGCTTGATACGACGGTTTAAACGGTTGTGCATTGCATTCTGCAAGTAAAAAGGAGTGAAATGAGCGCTTAAACGTCGAAATATCTCAAACGGGAAGGAAATGACGGTCAGTTTTCGTCAAAATCGACGAAATCATCGGGATTTGCGAGCTGTTCCGCATGTTTCGACGGTTAAACGGTTGTTTATTACATTCTGCACGTAAACAGGAGTGAAATGAGCGTTTAAACGTCGAAATATCTCAAACGGGAAGGAAATGACGGTCAGTTTTCATCAAAATCGACGAAATCATCGAGATTTGCGAGCCATTCCGCTTGTTTCGACGGTTAAACGGTTGCTTATTACATTCTGCACGTAAAAAGGAGTGAAATGAGCGTTTAAGCGTCGAAATATCTCAAACGGGAAGGAAATGACGGTCAGTTTTCATCAAAATCGACGAAATCATCGAGATTTGCTCGCTGTTCCGCTTGTTTCGACGGCTAAACGGTTGTGCATTGCATTCTGCACGTTAAATGGGTAAGGCGCTTAAACGTCGAAATATCTCAAACGGGAAGGAAATGACGGTCAGTTTTCATCAAAATCGACGAAATCATCGAGATTTGCGAGCCGTTCCGCTTGTTTCGACGGCTAAACGGTTGTTTAGTACATTCTGCACGTAAAAAGGAGTGAAATGAGCGCTTAAACGTCGAAATATCTCAAACGGGAAGGAAATGACGGTCAGTTTTCGTCAAAATCGACGAAATCATCGGGATTTGCGAGCTGTTCCGCTTGTTTCGACGGTTAAACGGTTGCTTATTACATTCTGCACGTAAAAAGGAGTGAAATGAGCGTTTAAACGTCGAAATATCTCAAACGGGAAGGAAATGACGGTTAGTTTTCGTCAAAATCGACGAAATCACCGAGATTTTCGAGCTGTTCCGCTTGTTTCGAAGCTGTAACTGGCGTGCATTGCATTCTGCACGTTAAATGGAGTAAAAAGAGCGATTAAACGTCGAAATATCTCAAACGGGAAGGAAATGACGGTCAGTTTTCATCAAAATCGACGAAATCATCGAGATTTGCGAGCTGTTCCGCTTGTTTCGACGGTTAAACGGTTGTGCATTGCATTCTGCAAGTAAAAAGGAGTGAAATGAGCGCTTAAACGTCGAAATATCTCAAACGGGAAGGAAATGACGGTCAGTTTTCGTCAAAATCGACGAAATCATCGGGATTTGCGAGCTGTTCCGCATGTTTCGACGGTTAAACGGTTGTTTATTACATTCTGCACGTAAAAAGGAGTGAAATGAGCGTTTAAACGTCGAAATATCTCAAACGGGAAGGAAATGACGGTTAGTTTTCGTCAAAATCGACGAAATCATCGAGGTTTGCGAGCTGTTCCGCTTGTTTCGAAGCTGTAACTGGCGTGCATTGCATTCTGCAAGTTAAATGGAGTAAAAAGAGCGATTAAACGTCGAAATATCTCAAACGGGAAGGAAATGACGGTCAGTTTTCATCAAAATCGACGAAATCATCGAGATTTGCGAGCTGTTCCGCTTGATACGACGGTTAAACGGTTGTGCATTGCATTCTGCAAGTAAAAAGGAGTGAAATGAGCGCTTAAACGTCGAAATATCTCAAACGGGAAGGAAATGACGGTCAGTTTTCGTCAAAATCGACGAAATCATCGGGATTTGCGAGCTGTTCCGCATGTTTCGACGGTTAAACGGTTGTTTATTACATTCTGCACGTAAACAGGAGTGAAATGAGCGTTTAAACGTCGAAATATCTCAAACGGGAAGGAAATGACGGTCAGTTTTCATCAAAATCGACGAAATCATCGAGATTTGCTCGCTGTTCCGCTTGTTTCGACGGCTAAACGGTTGTGCATTGCATTCTGCACGTTAAATGGAGTAAATAGAGCGCTTAAACGTCGAAATATCTCAAACGGGAAGGAAATGACGGTCAGTTTTCATCAAAATCGACGAAATCATCGAGATTTGCTCGCTGTTCCGCTTGTTTCGACGGCTAAACGGTTGTGCATTGCATTCTGCACGTTAAATGGAGTAAATAGAGCGCTTAAACGTCGAAATATCTCAAACGGGAAGGAAATGACGGTCAGTTTTCATCAAAATCGACGAAATCATCGAGATTTGCGAGCCGTTCCGCTTGTTTCGACGTCTAAACGGTTGTTTAGTACATTCTGCACGTAAAAAGGAGTGAAATGAGCGCTTAAACGTCGAAATATCTCAAACGGGAAGGAAATGACGGTCAGTTTTCGTCAAAATCGACGAAATCATCGGGATTTGCGAGCTGTTCCGCTTGTTTCGACGGTTAAACGGTTGCTTATTACATTCTGCACGTAAAAAGGAGTGAAATGAGCGTTTAAACGTCGAAATATCTCAAACGGGAAGGAAATGACGGTTAGTTTTCGTCAAAATCGACGAAATCATCGAGGTTTGCGAGCTGTTCCGCTTGTTTCGAAGCTGTAACTGGCGTGCATTGCATTCTGTACGTTAAATGGAGTAAATAGAGCGCTTAAACGTCGAAATATCTCAAACGGGAAGGAAATGACGGTCAGTTTTCATCAAAATCGACGAAATCATCGAGATTTGCGAGCCGTTCCGCTTGTTTCGACGGCTAAACGGTTGTTTAGTACATTCTGCACGTAAAAAGGAGTGAAATGAGCGCTTAAACGTCGAAATATCTCAAACGGGAAGGAAATGACGGTCAGTTTTCGTCAAAATCGACGAAATCATCGGGATTTGCGAGCTGTTCCGCATGTTTCGACGGTTAAACGGTTGTGCATTGCATTCTGCACGTTAAATGGAGTAAATAGAGCGCTTAAACGTCGAAATATCTCAAACGGGAAGGAAATGACGGTCAGTTTTCATCAAAATCGACGAAATCATCGAGATTTGCGAGCCGTTCCGCTTGTTTCGACGGCTAAACGATTGTTTAGTACAATCTGCACGTAAAAAGGAGTGAAATGAGCGCTTAAACGTCGAAATATCTCAAACTGGAAGGAAATGACGGTCAGTTTTCGTGAAAATCGACGAAATCATCGGGATTTGCGAGCTGTTCCGCTTGTTTCGACGGTTAAACGGTTGCTTATTACATTCTGCACGTAAAAAGGAGTGAAATGAGCGTTTAAACGTCGAAATATCTCAAACGGGAAGGAAATGACGGTCAGTTTTCATCAAAATCGACGAAATCATCGAGATTTGCTCGCTGTTCCGCTTGTTTCGACGGTTAAACGGTTGTGCATTGCATTCTGCAAGTAAAAAGGAGTGAAATGAGCGCTTAAACGTCGAAATATCTCAAACGGGAAGTAAATGACGGTCAGTTTTCGTCAAAATCGACGAAATCATCGGGATTTGCGAGCTGTTCCGCATGTTTCGACGGTTAAACGGTTGTTTATTACATTCTGCACGTAAAAAGGAGTGAAATGAGCGTTTAAACGTCGAAATATCTCAAACGGGAAGGAAATGACGGTTAGTTTTCGTCAAAATCGACGAAATCATCGAGGTTTGCGAGCTGTTCCGCTTGTTTCGAAGCTGTAACTGGCGTGCATTGCATTCTGCTAGTTAAATGGAGTAAAAAGAGCGATTAAACGTCGAAATATCTCAAACGGGAAGGAAATGACGGTCAGTTTTCATCAAAATCGACGAAATCATCGAGATTTGCTCGCTGTTCCGCTTGTTTCGACGGTTAAACGGTTGTGCATTGCATTCTGCACGTTAAATGGAGTAAAAAGAGCGATTAAACGTCGAAATATCTCAAACGGGAAGGAAATGACGGTCAGTTTTCATCAAAATCGACGAAATCATCGAGATTTGCGAGCTGTTCCGCTTGTTTCGACGGTTAAACGGTTGTGCATTGCATTCTGCAAGTAAAAAGGAGTGAAATGAGCGCTTAAACGTCGAAATATCTCAAACGGGAAGAAAATGACGGTCAGTTTTCGTCAAAATCGACGAAATCATCGGGATTTGCGAGCTGTTCCGCATGTTTCGACGGTTAAACGGTTGTTTATTACATTCTGCACGTAAACAGGAGTGAAATGAGCGTTTAAACGACGAAATATCTCAAACGGGAAGGAAATGACGGTCAGTTTTCATCAAAATCGACGAAATCATCGAGATTTGCGAGCTATTCCGCTTGTTTCGACGGTTAAACGGTTGCTTATTACATTCTGCACGTAAAAAGGAGTGAAATGAGCGTTTAAGCGTCGAAATATCTCAAACGGGAAGGAAATGACGGTCAGTTTTCATCAAAATCGACGAAATCATCGAGATTTGCTCGCTGTTCCGCTTGTTTCGACGGCTAAACGGTTGTGCATTGCATTCTGCACGTTAAATGGAGTAAATAGAGCGCTTAAACGTCGAAATATCTCAAACGGGAAGGAAATGACGGTCAGTTTTCATCAAAATCGACGAAATCATCGAGATTTGCGAGCCGTTCCGCTTGTTTCGACGGCTAAACGATTGTTTAGTACATTCTGCACGTAAAAAGGAGTGAAATGAGCGCTTAAACGTCGAAATATCTCAAACGGGAAGGAAATGACGGTCAGTTTTCGTGAAAATCGACGAAATCATCGGGATTTGAGAGCTGTTCCGCTTGTTTCGAAGCTGTAACTGGCGTGCATTGCATTCTGCAAGTTAAATGGAGTAAAAAGAGCGATTAAACGTCGAAATATCTCAAACGGGAAGGAAATGACGGTCAGTTTTCATCAAAATCGACGAAATCATCGAGATTTGCGAGCTGTTCCGCTTGATACGACGGTTAAACGGTTGTGCATTGCATTCTGCAAGTAAAAAGGAGTGAAATGAGCGCTTAAACGTCGAAATATCTCAAACGGGAAGGAAATGACGGTCAGTTTTCGTCAAAATCGACGAAATCATCGGGATTTGCGAGCTGTTCCGCATGTTTCGACGGTTAAACGGTTGTTTATTACATTCTGCACGTAAACAGGAGTGAAATGAGCGTTTAAACGTCGAAATATCTCAAACGGGAAGGAAATGACGGTCAGTTTTCATCAAAATCGACGAAATCATCGAGATTTGCTCGCTGTTCCGCTTGTTTCGACGGCTAAACGGTTGTGCATTGCATTCTGCACGTTAAATGGAGTAAATAGAGCGCTTAAACGTCGAAATATCTCAAACGGGAAGGAAATGACGGTCAGTTTTCATCAAAATCGACGAAATCATCGAGATTTGCTCGCTGTTCCGCTTGTTTCGACGGCTAAACGGTTGTGCATTGCATTCTGCACGTTAAATGGAGTAAATAGAGCGCTTAAACGTCGAAATATCTCAAACGGGAAGGAAATGACGGTCAGTTTTCATCAAAATCGACGAAATCATCGAGATTTGCGAGCCGTTCCGCTTGTTTCGACGTCTAAACGGTTGTTTAGTACATTCTGCACGTAAAAAGGAGTGAAATGAGCGCTTAAACGTCGAAATATCTCAAACGGGAAGGAAATGACGGTCAGTTTTCGTCAAAATCGACGAAATCATCGGGATTTGCGAGCTGTTCCGCTTGTTTCGACGGTTAAACGGTTGCTTATTACATTCTGCACGTAAAAAGGAGTGAAATGAGCGTTTAAACGTCGAAATATCTCAAACGGGAAGGAAATGACGGTTAGTTTTCGTCAAAATCGACGAAATCATCGAGGTTTGCGAGCTGTTCCGCTTGTTTCGAAGCTGTAACTGGCGTGCATTGCATTCTGTACGTTAAATGGAGTAAATAGAGCGCTTAAACGTCGAAATATCTCAAACGGGAAGGAAATGACGGTCAGTTTTCATCAAAATCGACGAAATCATCGAGATTTGCGAGCCGTTCCGCTTGTTTCGACGGCTAAACGGTTGTTTAGTACATTCTGCACGTAAAAAGGAGTGAAATGAGCGCTTAAACGTCGAAATATCTCAAACGGGAAGGAAATGACGGTCAGTTTTCGTCAAAATCGACGAAATCATCGGGATTTGCGAGCTGTTCCGCATGTTTCGACGGTTAAACGGTTGTGCATTGCATTCTGCACGTTAAATGGAGTAAATAGAGCGCTTAAACGTCGAAATATCTCAAACGGGAAGGAAATGACGGTCAGTTTTCATCAAAATCGACGAAATCATCGAGATTTGCGAGCCGTTCCGCTTGTTTCGACGGCTAAACGATTGTTTAGTACAATCTGCACGTAAAAAGGAGTGAAATGAGCGCTTAAACGTCGAAATATCTCAAACTGGAAGGAAATGACGGTCAGTTTTCGTGAAAATCGACGAAATCATCGGGATTTGCGAGCTGTTCCGCTTGTTTCGACGGTTAAACGGTTGCTTATTACATTCTGCACGTAAAAAGGAGTGAAATGAGCGTTTAAACGTCGAAATATCTCAAACGGGAAGGAAATGACGGTCAGTTTTCATCAAAATCGACGAAATCATCGAGATTTGCTCGCTGTTCCGCTTGTTTCGACGGTTAAACGGTTGTGCATTGCATTCTGCAAGTAAAAAGGAGTGAAATGAGCGCTTAAACGTCGAAATATCTCAAACGGGAAGTAAATGACGGTCAGTTTTCGTCAAAATCGACGAAATCATCGGGATTTGCGAGCTGTTCCGCATGTTTCGACGGTTAAACGGTTGTTTATTACATTCTGCACGTAAAAAGGAGTGAAATGAGCGTTTAAACGTCGAAATATCTCAAACGGGAAGGAAATGACGGTTAGTTTTCGTCAAAATCGACGAAATCATCGAGGTTTGCGAGCTGTTCCGCTTGTTTCGAAGCTGTAACTGGCGTGCATTGCATTCTGCTAGTTAAATGGAGTAAAAAGAGCGATTAAACGTCGAAATATCTCAAACGGGAAGGAAATGACGGTCAGTTTTCATCAAAATCGACGAAATCATCGAGATTTGCTCGCTGTTCCGCTTGTTTCGACGGTTAAACGGTTGTGCATTGCATTCTGCACGTTAAATGGAGTAAAAAGAGCGATTAAACGTCGAAATATCTCAAACGGGAAGGAAATGACGGTCAGTTTTCATCAAAATCGACGAAATCATCGAGATTTGCGAGCTGTTCCGCTTGTTTCGACGGTTAAACGGTTGTGCATTGCATTCTGCAAGTAAAAAGGAGTGAAATGAGCGCTTAAACGTCGAAATATCTCAAACGGGAAGAAAATGACGGTCAGTTTTCGTCAAAATCGACGAAATCATCGGGATTTGCGAGCTGTTCCGCATGTTTCGACGGTTAAACGGTTGTTTATTACATTCTGCACGTAAACAGGAGTGAAATGAGCGTTTAAACGACGAAATATCTCAAACGGGAAGGAAATGACGGTCAGTTTTCATCAAAATCGACGAAATCATCGAGATTTGCGAGCTATTCCGCTTGTTTCGACGGTTAAACGGTTGCTTATTACATTCTGCACGTAAAAAGGAGTGAAATGAGCGTTTAAGCGTCGAAATATCTCAAACGGGAAGGAAATGACGGTCAGTTTTCATCAAAATCGACGAAATCATCGAGATTTGCTCGCTGTTCCGCTTGTTTCGACGGCTAAACGGTTGTGCATTGCATTCTGCACGTTAAATGGAGTAAATAGAGCGCTTAAACGTCGAAATATCTCAAACGGGAAGGAAATGACGGTCAGTTTTCATCAAAATCGACGAAATCATCGAGATTTGCGAGCCGTTCCGCTTGTTTCGACGGCTAAACGATTGTTTAGTACATTCTGCACGTAAAAAGGAGTGAAATGAGCGCTTAAACGTCGAAATATCTCAAACGGGAAGGAAATGACGGTCAGTTTTCGTGAAAATCGACGAAATCATCGGGATTTGAGAGCTGTTCCGCTTGTTTCGAAGCTGTAACTGGCGTGCATTGCATTCTGCAAGTTAAATGGAGTAAAAAGAGCGATTAAACGTCGAAATATCTCAAACGGGAAGGAAATGACGGTCAGTTTTCATCAAAATCGACGAAATCATCGAGATTTGCGAGCTGTTCCGCTTGATACGACGGTTAAACGGTTGTGCATTGCATTCTGCAAGTAAAAAGGAGTGAAATGAGCGCTTAAACGTCGAAATATCTCAAACGGGAAGGAAATGACGGTCAGTTTTCGTCAAAATCGACGAAATCATCGGGATTTGCGAGCTGTTCCGCATGTTTCGACGGTTAAACGGTTGTTTATTACATTCTGCACGTAAACAGGAGTGAAATGAGCGTTTAAACGTCGAAATATCTCAAACGGGAAGGAAATGACGGTCAGTTTTCATCAAAATCGACGAAATCATCGAGATTTGCGAGCCATTCCGCTTGTTTCGACGGTTAAACGGTTGCTTATTACATTCTGCACGTAAAAAGGAGTGAAATGAGCGTTTAAGCGTCGAAATATCTCAAACGGGAAGGAAATGACGGTCAGTTTTCATCAAAATCGACGAAATCATCGAGATTTGCTCGCTGTTCCGCTTGTTTCGACGGCTAAACGGTTGTGCATTGCATTCTGCACGTTAAATGGAGTAAATAGAGCGCTTAAACGTCGAAATATCTCAAACGGGAAGGAAATGACGGTCAGTTTTCATCAAAATCGACGAAATCATCGAGATTTGCGAGCCGTTCCGCTTGTTTCGACGGCTAAACGGTTGTTTAGTACATTCTGCACGTAAAAAGGAGTGAAATGAGCGCTTAAACGTCGAAATATCTCAAACGGGAAGGAAATGACGGTCAGTTTTCGTCAAAATCGACGAAATCATCGGGATTTGCGAGCTGTTCCGCTTGTTTCGACGGTTAAACGGTTGCTTATTACATTCTGCACGTAAAAAGGAGTGAAATGAGCGTTTAAACGTCGAAATATCTCAAACGGGAAGGAAATGACGGTTAGTTTTCGTCAAAATCGACGAAATCACCGAGATTTTCGAGCTGTTCCGCTTGTTTCGAAGCTGTAACTGGCGTGCATTGCATTCTGCACGTTAAATGGAGTAAAAAGAGCGATTAAACGTCGAAATATCTCAAACGGGAAGGAAATGACGGTCAGTTTTCATCAAAATCGACGAAATCATCGAGATTTGCGAGCTGTTCCGCTTGTTTCGACGGTTAAACGGTTGTGCATTGCATTCTGCAAGTAAAAAGGAGTGAAATGAGCGCTTAAACGTCGAAATATCTCAAACGGGAAGAAAATGACGGTCAGTTTTCGTAATCGACGAAATCATCGGGATTTGCGAGCTGTTCCGCATGTTTCGACGGTTAAACGGTTGTTTATTACATTCTGCACGTAAACAGGAGTGAAATGAGCGTTTAAACGACGAAATATCTCAAACGGGAAGGAAATGACGGTCAGTTTTCATCAAAATCGACGAAATCATCGAGATTTGCGAGCTATTCCGCCTGTTTCGACGGTTAAACGGTTGCTTATTACATTCTGCACGTAAAAAGGAGTGAAATGAGCGTTTAAGCGTCGAAATATCTCAAACGGGAAGGAAATGACGGTCAGTTTTCATCAAAATCGACGAAATCATCGAGATTTGCTCGCTGTTCCGCTTGTTTCGACGGCTAAACGGTTGTGCATTGCATTCTGCACGTTAAATGGAGTAAATAGAGCGCTTAAACGTCGAAATATCTCAAACGGAAGGAAATGACGGTCAGTTTTCATCAAAATCGACGAAATCATCGAGATTTGCGAGCCGTTCCGCTTGTTTCGACGGCTAAGCGGTTGTTTAGTACATTCTGCACGTAAAAAGGAGTGAAATGAGCGCTTATACGTCGAAATATCTCAAACGGGAAGGAAATGACGGTCAGTTTTCGTCAAAATCGACGAAATCATCGGGATTTGCGAGCTGTTCCGCTTGTTTCGACGGTTAAACGGTTGCTTATTACATTCTGCACGTAAAAAGGAGTGAAATGAGCGTTTAAACGTCGAAATATCTCAAACGGGAAGGAAATGACAGTCAGTTTTCATCAAATCGACGAAATCATCGAGATTTGCGAGCCGTTCCGCTTGTTTCGACGGCTAAGCGGTTGTTTAGTACATTCTGCACGTAAAAAGGAGTGAAATGAGCGCTTAAACGTCGAAATATCTCAAACGGGAAGGAAATGACGGTCAGTTTTCGTCAAAATCGACGAAATCATCGGGATTTGCGAGCTGTTCCGCTTGTTTCGACGGTTAAACGGTTGCTTATTACATTCTGCACGTAAAAAGGAGTGAAATGAGCGTTTAAACGTCGAAATATCTCAAACGGGAAGGAAATGACGGTCAGTTTTCATCAAAATCGACGAAATCATCGAGATTTGCGAGCCGTTCCGCTTGTTTCGACGGCTAAACGGTTGTTTAGTACATTCTGCACGTAAAAAGGAGTGAAATGAGCGCTTAAACGTCGAAATATCTCAAACGGGAAGGAAATGACGGTCAGTTTTCGTCAAAATCGACGAAATCATCGGGATTTGCGAGCTGTTCCGCTTGTTTCGACGGATAAACGGTTGCTTATTACATTCTGCACGTAAAAAGGAGTGAAATGAGCGTTTAAACGCCGAAATATCTCAAACGGGAAGGAAATGACGGTTAGTTTTCGTCAAAATCGACGAAATCACCGAGATTTTCGAGCTGTTCCGCTTGTTTCGAAGCTGTAACTGGCGTGCATTGCATTCTGCACGTTAAATGGAGTAAAAAGAGCGATTAAACGTCGAAATATCTCAAACGGGAAGGAAATGACGGTCAGTTTTCGTCAAAATCGACGAAATCATCGAGATTTGCTCGCTGTTCCGCTTGTTTCGACGGCTAAACGGTTGTGCATTGCATTCTGCACGTTAAATGGAGTAAATAGAGCGCTTAAACGTCGAAATATCTCAAACGGGAAGGAAATGACGGTCAGTTTTCATCAAAATCGACGAAATCATCGAGATTTGCGAGCCGTTCCGCTTGTTTCGACGGTTAAACGGCTGTTTGTTACATTCTGCACGTAAAAAGGAGTGAAATGAGAGTTTGAACTTCGAAATATCTCAAACGTGAGGGAAATGACGGTCAGTTTTCATCAAAATCGACGAAATCATCGAGATTTGCGAGCTGTTCCGCTTGTTTCGACGGCTAAACGGTTGTGCATTGCATTCTGCACGTTAAATGGAGTAAATAGAGCGCTTAAACGTCGAAATATCTCAAACGGGAAGGAAATGACGGTCAGTTTTCATCAAAATCGACGAAATCATCGAGATTTGCGAGCCGTTCCGCTTGTTTCGACGGCTAAACGTTTGTTTATTACATTCTGCACGTAAAAAGGAGTGAAATGAGCGTTTAAACGTCGAAATATCTCAAACGGGAAGGAAATGACAGTCAGTTTTGGTCAAAATCGACGAAATCATCGAGATTTGCGAGCTGTTCCGGTTGTTTAGACGTTGAAACTGGCGTGTATTACATTCTGCACGTTAAATGGAGTAAAAAGAGCGCTTAAACGTCGAAATATCTCAAACGGGAAGGAAATGACGGTCAGTTTTCGTCAAAATCGACTAAATCATCGAGATTTGCGAGCCGTTCCGCTTGTTTCGACGGCTAAACGTTTGTTTATTACATTCTGCACGTAAAAAGGAGTGAAATGAGCGTTTAAACGTCGAAATATCTCAAACGGGAAGGAAATGACGGTCAGTTTTCATCAAAATCGACGAAATCATCGAGATTTGCGAGCTGTTCCGCTTGTTTCGACGGTTAAACGGCTGTTTGTTACATTCTGCACGTAAAAAGGAGTGAAATGAGAGTTTGAACTTCGAAATATCTCAAACGTGAGGGAAATGACGGTCAGTTTCATCAAAATCGACGAAATCATCGAGATTTGCGATACGTTCCGCTTGTTTCGACGGCTAAACGGTTGTTTATTACATTCTGCACGTAAAAAGGAGTGAAACGAGCGTTTAAACGTCGAAATATCTCAAACGGGAAGGAAATGACGGTCAGTTTTGGTCAAAATCGACGAAATCGTCGAGATTTGCGAGCTGTTCCGCTTGTTTCGAAGCTGAAACAGGCATGCATTACATTCTGCACGTTAAATGGAGTAAAAGAAGCGCTTAAACGTCGAAATATCTCAAACGGGAAGGAAATGACGGTCAGTTTTCGTCAAAATCGACTAAATCATCGAGATTTGCGAGCTGTTCCGCTTGTTTCGACGGCTAAACGGTTGTTTAGTACATTCTGCACGTAAAAAGGAGTGAAATGAGCGCTTAAACGTCGAAATATCTCAAACGGGAAGGAAATGACGGTCAGTTTTCGTCAAAATCGACGAAATCATCGAGATTTGCGAGCTGTTCCGCTTGTTTCTACGGTTAAACGGTTGCTTATTACATCTGCACGTAAAAAGGAGTGAAATGAGCGTCTAAACGTCGAAATATCTCAAACGGGAAGGAAATGACGGTCAGTTTTCATCAAAATCGACGAAATCATCGAGATTTGCTCGCTGTTCCGCTTGTTTCGACGGCTAAACGGTTGTGCATTGCATTCTGCACGTTAAATGGAGTAAATAGAGCGCTTAAACGTCGAAATATCTCAAACGGGAAGGAAATGACGGTCAGTTTTCATCAAAATCGACGAAATCATCGAGATTTGCGAGCCGTTCCGCTTGTTTCGACGGCTAAACGTTTGTTTATTACATTCTGCACGTAAAAAGGAGTGAAATGAGCGTTTAAACGTCGAAATATCTCAGACGGGAAGGAAATGACGGTTAGTTTTCGTCAAAATCGACGAAATCATCGAGATTTGCGAGCTGTTCCGCTTGTTTCGAAGCTGTAACTGGCGTGCATTGCATTCTGCACGTTAAATGGAGTAAAAAGAGCGATTAAACGTCGAAATATCTCAAACGGGAAGGAAATGACGGTCAGTTTTCATCAAAATCGACGAAATCATCGAGATTTGCGAGCTGTTCCGCTTGTTTCGACGGTTAAACGGTTGTGCATTGCATTCTGCAAGTAAAAAGGAGTGAAATGAGCGCTTAAACGTCGAAATATCTCAAACGGGAAGGAAATGACGGTCAGTTTTCATCAAAATCGACGAAATCATCGAGATTTGCTCGCTGTTCCGCTTGTTTCGACGGCTAAACGGTTGTGCATTGCATTCTGCACGTTAAATGGAGTAAATAGAGCGCTTAAACGTCGAAATATCTCAAACGGGAAGGAAATGACGGTCAGTTTTCATCAAAATCGACGAAATCATCGAGATTTGCGAGCCGTTCCGCTTGTTTCGACGGCTAAACGGTTGTTTAGTACATTCTGCACGTAAAAAGGAGTGAAATGAGCGCTTAACGTCGAAATATCTCAAACGGGAAGGAAATGAAGGTCAGTTTTCGTCAAACTCGACGAAATCATCGGGATTTGCGAGCTGTTCCTCTTGTTTCGACGGTTAAACGGTTGCTTATTACATTCTGCACGTAAAAAGGAGTGAAATGAGCGTTTAAACGTCGAAATATCTCAAACCTGAAGGAAATGACGGTCAGTTTTCATCAAAATCGACGAAGTCATCGAGATTTGCGAGCTGTTCCGCTTGTTTCGACGGTTAAACGGTTGTTTATTACATTCTGCACGTAAAAAGGAGTGAAATGAGCGCTTAAACGTCGAAATATCTCAAACGGGAAGGAAATGAAGGTCAGTTTTCGTCAAACTCGACGAAATCATCGGGATTTGCGAGCTGTTCCTCTTGTTTCGACGGTTAAACGGTTGCTTATTACATTCTGCACGTAAAAAGGAGTGAAATGAGCGTTTAAACGTCGAAATATCTCAAACCTGAAGGAAATGACGGTCAGTTTTCATCAAAATCGACGAAATCATCGAGATTTGCTCGCTGTTCCGCTTGTTTCGACGGCTAAACGGTTGTGCATTGCATTCTGCACGTTAAATGGAGTAAATAGAGCGCTTAAACGTCGAAATATCTCAAACGGGAAGGAAATGACGGTCAGTTTTCATCAAAATCGACGAAATCATCGAGATTTGCGAGCCGTTCCGCTTGTTTCGACGGCTAAACGTTTGTTTATTACATTCTGCACGTAAAAAGGAGTGAAATGAGCGTTTAAACGTCGAAATATCTCAAACGGGAAGGAAATGACAGTCAGTTTTGGTCAAAATCGACGAAATCATCGAGATTTGCGAGCTGTTCCGGTTGTTTAGACGTTGAAACTGGCGTGTATTACATTCTGCACGTTAAATGGAGTAAAAAGAGCGCTTAAACGTCGAAATATCTCAAACGGGAAGGAAATGACGGTCAGTTTTCGTCAAAATCGACTAAATCATCGAGATTTGCGAGCCGTTCCGCTGGTTTCGACGGCTAAACGTTTGTTTATTACATTCTGCACGTAAAAAGGAGTGAAATGAGCGTTTAAACGTCGAAATATCTCAAACGGGAAGGAAATGACGGTCAGTTTTCATCAAAATCGACGAAATCATCGAGATTTGCGAGCTGTTCCGCTTGTTTCGACGGTTAAACGGCTGTTTGTTACATTCTGCACGTAAAAAGGAGTGAAATGAGAGTTTGAACTTCGAAATATCTCAAACGGGAGGGAAATGACGGTCAGTTTTCATCAAAATCGACGAAATCATCGAGATTTGCGAGCCGTTCCGCTTGTTTCGACGGCTAAACGGTTGTTTATTACATTCTGCACGTAAAAAGGAGTGAAACGAGCGTTTAAACGTCGAAATATCTCAAACGGGAAGGAAATGACGGTCAGTTTTCATCAAAATCGACGAAATCATCGAGATTTGCGAGCCGTTCCGCTTGTTTCGACGGCTAAACGTTTGTTTATTACATTCTGCACGTAAAAAGGAGTGAAATGAGCGTTTAAACGTCGAAATATCTCAGACGGGAAGGAAATGACGGTTAGTTTTCGTCAAAATCGACGAAATCATCGAGATTTGCGAGCTGTTCCGCTTGTGTCGAGGCTGTAACTGGCGTGCATTGCATTCTGCACGTTAAATGGAGTAAAAAGAGCGATTAAACGTCGAAATATCTCAAACGGGAAGGAAATGACGGTCAGTTTTCATCAAAATCGACGAAATCATCGAGATTTGCGAGCCGTTCCGCTTGTTTCGACGGCTAAACGTTTGTTTATTACATTCTGCACGTAAAAAGGAGTGAAATGAGCGTTTAAACGTCGAAATATCTCAAACGGGAAGGAAATGACGGTCAGTTTTGGTCAAAATCGACGAAATCATCGAGATTTGCGAGCTGTTCCGGTTGTTTAGACGTTGAAACTGGCGTGTATTACATTCTGCACGTTAAATGGAGTAAAAAGAGCGCTTAAACGTCGAAATATCTCAAACGGGAAGGAAATGACGGTCAGTTTTCATCAAAATCGACGAAATCATCGAGATTTGCGAGCCGTTCCGCTTGTTTCGACGGCTAAACGGTTGTTTAGTACATTCTGCACGTAAAAAGGAGTGAAATGAGCGCTTAAACGTCGAAATATCTCAAACGGGAAGGAAGTGACGGTCAGTTTTCGTCAAAATCGACGAAATCATCGGGATTTGCGAGCTGTTCCGCTTGTTTCGACGGTTAAACGGTTGCTTATTACATTCTGCACGTAAAAAGGAGTGAAATGAGCGTTTAAACGTCGAAATATCTCAAACGGGAAGGAAATGACGGTCAGTTTTCATCAAAATCGACGAAATCATCGAGATTTGCTCGCTGTTCCGCTTGTTTCGACGGCTAAACGGTTGTGCATTGCATTCTGCACGTTAAATGGAGTAAATAGAGCGCTTAAACGTCGAAATATCTCAAACGGGAAGGAAATGACGGTCAGTTTTCATCAAAATCGACGAAATCATCGAGATTTGCGAGCCGTTCCGCTTGTTTCGACGGCTAAACGTTTGTTTATTACATTCTACACGTAAAAAGGAGTGAAATGAGCGTATAAACGTCGAAATATCTCAGACGGGAAGGAAATGACGGTCAGTTTTCATCAAAATAGACGAAATCATCGAGATTTGCGAGCTGTTCCGCTTGTTTCGACGGTTAAACGGTTGTTTATTACATTCTGCACGTAAAAAGGAGTGAAGTGAGCGTTTAAACGACGAAATATCTCAAACGGGAAGGAAATGACGGTCAGTTTTCATCAAAATCGACGAAATCATCGAGATTTGCGAGCTGTTCCGCTTGTATCGACGGTTAAACGGTTGTGCATTGCATTCAGAGCGTTAAGTGGATTAAAAAAGCGCTTAAACGTCGAAATATCTCAGACGGGAAGGAAATGACGGTCAGTTTTCATCAAAATCGACGAAATCATCGAGATTTGCGAGCTGTTCCGCTTGTTTCGACGGTTAAACGGTTGTTTATTACATTCTGCACGTAAACAGGAGTGAAATGAGCGTTTAAACGACGAAATATCTCAAACGGGAAGGAAATGACGGTCAGTTTTCATCAAAATCGACGAAATCATCGAGATTTGCGAGCTGTTCCGCTTGTATCGACGGTTAAACGGTTGTGCATTGCATTCCGCGCGTTAAATGGAGTAAAAAGAGCGCTTAAACGTCGAAATATCTCAGACGGGAAGGAAATGACGGTCAGTTTTCATCAAAATCGACGAAATCATCGAGATTTGCGGGCTGTTCCGCTTGTTTCGACGGTTAAACGGTTGTTTATTACATTCTGCACGTAAAAAGGAGTGAAATGAGCGTTTAAACGACGAAATATCTCAAACGGGAAGGAAATGACGGTCAGTTTTCATCAAAATCGACGAAATCAAAGCGATTTGCGAGCTGTTGGACTTGTTTCGACGCTGAAACTGGCATGTATTACATACTGCACGTTAAATGGAGTAAAAAGAGCGATTAAACGTCGAAATATCTCAAACGGGAAGGAAATGACGGTCAGTTTTCATCAAAATCGACGAAATCATCGAGATTTGCGAGCTGTTCCGCTTGTATCGACGGTTAAACGGTTGTGCATTGCATTCCGCGCGTTAAATGGAGTAAAAAGAGCGCTTAAACGTCGAAATATCTCAGACGGGAAGGAAATAACGGTCAGTTTTCATCAAAATCGACGAAACCAAAGCGATTTGAGAGCTGTTCCGCTTGTTTCGACGGTTAAACGGTTGTGCATTGCATTCAGCGCGTTAAATGGAGTAAAAAGAGCGCTTAAACGTCGAAATATCTCAGACGGGAAGGAAATGACGGTCAGTTTTCATCAAAATCGACGAAATCAAAGCGATTTGCGAGCTGCTGGACTTGTTTCGACGCTGAAACTGGCATGTATTACATACTGCACGTTAAATGGAGTAAAAAGAGCGTATAAACGTCGAAATATCTCAAACGGGAAGGAAATGACGGTCAGTTTTCATCAAAATCGACGAAATCATCGAGATTTGCTCGCTGTTCCGCTTGTTTCGACGGTTAAACGTTTGTGCATTGCATTCTGCAAGTAAAAAGGAGTGAAATGAGCGCTTAAACGTCGAAATATCTCAAACGGGAAGGAAGTGACGGTCAGTTTTCGTCAAAATCGACGAAATCATCGAGATTTGCGAGCTATTTCGCTTGTTTCGACGGTTAAACGGTTGTGCATTGCATTCAGCGCGTTAAATGGAGTAAAAAGAGCGCTTAAACGTCGAAATATCTCAGACGGGAAGGAAATGACGGTCAGTTTTCATCAAAATCGACGAAATCATCGAGATTTGCGAGCTGTTCCGCTTGTTCTGACGCTCAAACTTGCGTGTATTACATTCTGCACGTTAAATGGAGTAAAAAGAGCGTATAAACGTCGAAATATCTCAAACGGGAAGGAAATGACGGTCAGTTTTCATCAAAATCGACGAAATCATCGAGATTTGCTCGCTGTTCCGCTTGTTTCGACGGTTAAACGTTTGTGCATTGCATTCTGCAAGTAAAAAGGAGTGAAATGAGCGCTTAAACGTCGAAATATCTCAAACGGGAAGGAAGTGACGGTCAGTTTTCGTCAAAATCGACGAAATCATCGAGATTTGCGAGCTATTTCGCTTGTTTCGACGGTTAAACGGTTGTGCATTGCATTCAGCGCGTTAAATGGAGTAAAAAGAGCGCTTAAACGTCGAAATATCTCAGACGGGAAGGAAATGACGGTCAGTTTTCATCAAAATCGACGAAATCATCGAGATTTGCGAGCTGTTCCGCTTGTTCTGACGCTCAAACTTGCGTGTATTACATTCTGCACGTTAAATGGAGTAAAAAGAGCACTTAAACGTCGCAATATCTCAAACGGGAAGGAAATGACGGTCAGTCTTCATCAAAATCGACGAAATCATCGAGATTTGCGAGCTGTTCCGCTTGTTTCGACGGTTAAACTGGCATGCATTACATTCTGCACGTTAAATGGAGTGAAAAGAGCGCGTAAACGTCGAAATATCTCAAACGGGAAGGAAATGACGGTCAGTTTTCATCAAAATCGGCGAAATCATCGAGATTTGCTCGCTGTTCCGCTTGTTTCGACGGCTAAACGGTTGTGCATTGCATTCTGCACGTTAAATGGAGTAAATAGAGCGCTTAAACGTCGAAATATCTCAAACGGGAAGGAAATGACGGTCAGTTTTCATCAAAATCGACGAAATCATCGAGATTTGCGAGCCGTTCCGCTTGTTTCGACGGCTAAACGTTTGTTTATTACATTCTGCACGTAAAAAGGAGTGAAATGAGCGTTTAAACGTCGAAATATCTCAAACGGGAAGGAAATGACAGTCAGTTTTGGTCAAAATCGACGAAATCATCGAGATTTGCGAGCTGTTCCGGTTGTTTAGACGTTGAAACTGGCGTGTATTACATTCTGCACGTTAAATGGAGTAAAAAGAGCGCTTAAACGTCGAAATATCTCAAACGGGAAGGAAATGACGGTCAGTTTTCGTCAAAATCGACTAAATCATCGAGATTTGCGAGCCGTTCCGCTGGTTTCGACGGCAAAACGTTTGTTTATTACATTCTGCACGTAAAAAGGAGTGAAATGAGCGTTTAAACGTCGAAATATCTCAAACGGGAAGGAAATGACGGTCAGTTTTCATCAAAATCGACGAAATCATCGAGATTTGCGAGCTGTTCCGCTTGTTTCGACGGTTAAACGGCTGTTTGTTACATTCTGCACGTAAAAAGGAGTGAAATGAGAGTTTGAACTTCGAAATATCTCAAACGGGAGGGAAATGACGGTCAGTTTTCATCAAAATCGACGAAATCATCGAGATTTGCGAGCCGTTCCGCTTGTTTCGACGGCTAAACGGTTGTTTATTACATTCTGCACGTAAAAAGGAGTGAAACGAGCGTTTAAACGTCGAAATATCTCAAACGGGAAGGAAATGACGGTCAGTTTTGGTCAAAATCGACGAAATCGTCGAGATTTGCGAGCTGTTCCGCTTGTTTCGAAGCTGAAACAGGCATGCATTACATTCTACACGTTAAATGGAGTAAAAGAATCGCTTAAACGTCGAAATATCTCAAACGGGAAGGAAATGACGGTCAGTTTTCGTCAAAATCGACGAAATCATCGAGATTTGCGAGCTGTTCCGCTTGTTTCTACGGTTAAACGGTTGCTTATTACATTCTGCACGTAAAAAGGAGTGAAATGAGCGTCTAAACGTCGAAATATCTCAAACGGGAAGGAAATGACGGTCAGTTTTCATCAAAATCGACGAAATCATCGAGATTTGCTCGCTGTTCCGCTTGTTTCGACGGCTAAACGGTTGTGCATTGCATTCTGCACGTTAAATGGAGTAAATAGAGCGCTTAAACGTCGAAATATCTCAAACGGGAAGGAAATGACGGTCAGTTTTCATCAAAATCGACGAAATCATCGAGATTTGCGAGCCGTTCCGCTTGTTTCGACGGCTAAACGTTTGTTTATTACATTCTGCACGTAAAAAGGAGAGAAATGAGCGTTTAAACGTCGAAATATCTCAGACGGGAAGGAAATGACGGTTAGTTTTCGTCAAAATCGACGAAATCATCGAGATTTGCGAGCTGTTCCGCTTGTGTCGAGGCTGTAACTGGCGTGCATTGCATTCTGCACGTTAAATGGAGTAAAAAGAGCGATTAAACGTCGAAATATCTCAAACGGGAAGGAAATGACGGTCAGTTTTGGTCAAAATCGACGAAATCATCGAGATTTGCGAGCTGTTCCGGTTGTTTAGACGTTGAAACTGGCGTGTATTACATTCTGCACGTTAAATGGAGTAAAAAGAGCGCTTAAACGTCGAAATATCTCAAACGGGAAGGAAATGACGGTCAGTTTTCATCAAAATCGACGAAATCATCGAGATTTGCGAGCCGTTCCGCTTGTTTCGACGGCTAAACGGTTGTTTAGTACATTCTGCACGTAAAAAGGAGTGAAATGAGCGCTTAAACGTCGAAATATCTCAAACGGGAAGGAAGTGACGGTCAGTTTTCGTCAAAATCGACGAAATCATCGGGATTTGCGAGCTGTTCCGCTTGTTTCGACGGTTAAACGGTTGCTTATTACATTCTGCACGTAAAAAGGAGTGAAATGAGCGTTTTAAACGTCGAAATATCTCAAACGGGAAGGAAATGACGGTCAGTTTTCATCAAAATCGACGAAATCATCGAGATTTGCTCGCTGTTCCGCTTGTTTCGACGGCTAAACGGTTGTGCATTGCATTCTGCACGTTAAATGGAGTAAATAGAGCGCTTAAACGTCGAAATATCTCAAACGGGAAGGAAATGACGGTCAGTTTTCATCAAAATCGACGAAATCATCGAGATTTGCGAGCCGTTCCGCTTGTTTCGACGGCTAAACGTTTGTTTATTACATTCTGCACGTAAAAAGGAGTGAAATGAGCGTATAAACGTCGAAATATCTCAGACGGGAAGGAAATGACGGTCAGTTTTCATCAAAATAGACGAAATCATCGAGATTTGCGAGCTGTTCCGCTTGTTTCGACGGTTAAACGGTTGTTTATTACATTCTGCACGTAAAAAGGAGTGAAATGAGCGTTTAAACGACGAAATATCTCAAACGGGAAGGAAATGACGGTCAGTTTTCATCAAAATCGACGAAATCATCGAGATTTGCGAGCTGTTCCGCTTGTATCGACGGTTAAACGGTTGTGCATTGCATTCAGAGCGTTAAGTGGATTAAAAAAGCGCTTAAACGTCGAAATATCTCAGACGGGAAGGAAATGACGGTCAGTTTTCATCAAAATCGACGAAATCATCGAGATTTGCGAGCTGTTCCGCTTGTTTCGACGGTTAAACGGTTGTTTATTACATTCTGCACGTAAACAGGAGTGAAATGAGCGTTTAAACGACGAAATATCTCAAACGGGAAGGAAATGACGGTCAGTTTTCATCAAAATCGACGAAATCATCGAGATTTGCGAGCTGTTCCGCTTGTATCGACGGTTAAACGGTTGTGCATTGCATTCCGCGCGTTAAATGGAGTAAAAAGAGCGCTTAAACGTCGAAATATCTCAGACGGGAAGGAAATGACGGTCAGTTTTCATCAAAATCGACGAAATCATCGAGATTTGCGGGCTGTTCCGCTTGTTTCGACGGTTAAACGGTTGTTTATTACATTCTGCACGTAAAAAGGAGTGAAATGAGCGTTTAAACGACGAAATATCTCAAACGGGAAGGAAATGACGGTCAGTTTTCATCAAAATCGACGAAATCAAAGCGATTTGCGAGCTGTTGGACTTGTTTCGACGCTGAAACTGGCATGTATTACATACTGCACGTTAAATGGAGTAAAAAGAGCGATTAAACGTCGAAATATCTCAAACGGGAAGGAAATGACGGTCAGTTTTCATCAAAATCGACGAAATCATCGAGATTTGCTCGCTGTTCCGCTTGTATCGACGGTTAAACGGTTGTGCATTGCATTCCGCGCGTTAAATGGAGTAAAAAGAGCGCTTAAACGTCGAAATATCTCAGACGGGAAGGAAATAACGGTCAGTTTTCATCAAAATCGACGAAACCAAAGCGATTTGAGAGCTGTTCCGCTTGTTTCGACGGTTAAACGGTTGTGCATTGCATTCAGCGCGTTAAATGGAGTAAAAAGAGCGCTTAAACGTCGAAATATCTCAGACGGGAAGGAAATGACGGTCAGTTTTCATCAAAATCGACGAAATCAAAGCGATTTGCGAGCTGCTGGACTTGTTTCGACGCTGAAACTGGCATGTATTACATACTGCACGTTAAATGGAGTAAAAAGAGCGTATAAACGTCGAAATATCTCAAACGGGAAGGAAATGACGGTCAGTTTTCATCAAAATCGACGAAATCATCGAGATTTGCTCGCTGTTCCGCTTGTTTCGACGGTTAAACGTTTGTGCATTGCATTCTGCAAGTAAAAAGGAGTGAAATGAGCGCTTAAACGTCGAAATATCTCAAACGGGAAGGAAGTGACGGTCAGTTTTCGTCAAAATCGACGAAATCATCGAGATTTGCGAGCTATTTCGCTTGTTTCGACGGTTAAACGGTTGTGCATTGCATTCAGCGCGTTAAATGGAGTAAAAAGAGCGCTTAAACGTCGAAATATCTCAGACGGGAAGGAAATGACGGTCAGTTTTCATCAAAATCGACGAAATCATCGAGATTTGCGAGCTGTTCCGCTTGTTCTGACGCTCAATCTTGCGTGTATTACATTCTGCACGTTAAATGGAGTAAAAAGAGCGTATAAACGTCGAAATATCTCAAACGGGAAGGAAATGACGGTCAGTTTTCATCAAAATCGACGAAATCATCGAGATTTGCTCGCTGTTCCGCTTGTTTCGACGGTTAAACGTTTGTGCATTGCATTCTGCAAGTAAAAAGGAGTGAAATGAGCGCTTAAACGTCGAAATATCTCAAACGGGAAGGAAGTGACGGTCAGTTTTCGTCAAAATCGACGAAATCATCGAGATTTGCGAGCTATTTCGCTTGTTTCGACGGTTAAACGGTTGTGCATTGCATTCAGCGCGTTAAATGGAGTAAAAAGAGCGCTTAAACGTCGAAATATCTCAGACGGGAAGGAAATGACGGTCAGTTTTCATCAAAATCGACGAAATCATCGAGATTTGCGAGCTGTTCCGCTTGTTCTGACGCTCAAACTTGCGTGTATTACATTCTGCACGTTAAATGGAGTAAAAAGAGCACTTAAACGTCGCAATATCTCAAACGGGAAGGAAATGACGGTCAGTCTTCATCAAAATCGACGAAATCATCGAGATTTGCGAGCTGTTCCGCTTGTTTCGACGGTTAAACTGGCATGCATTACATTCTGCACGTTAAATGGAGTGAAAAGAGCGCGTAAACGTCGAAATATCTCAAACGGGAAGGAAATGACGGTCAGTTTTCATCAAAATCGGCGAAATCATCGAGATTTGCGAGCTGTTCCGCTTGTTTCGACGTTTAAACGGTTGTTTATTACATTCTGCACGTAAAATGGAGTGAAATGAGCGTTTAAACGTCGAAATATCTCAAACGGGTAGGAAATGACGGTCAGTTTTCATCAAAATCGACGAAATCATCGAGATTTGCGAGCTGTTCCGCTTGTTCTGACGCTCAAACTTGCGTGTATTACATTCTGCACGTTAAATGGAGTAAAAAGAGCGTATAAACGTCGAAATATCTCAAACGGGAAGGAAATGACGGTCAGTTTTCATCAAAATCGACGAAATCATCGAGATTTGCTCGCTGTTCCGCTTGTTTCGACGGTTAAACGCTTGTGCATTGCATTCTGCAAGTAAAAAGGAGTGAAATGAGCGCTTAAACGTCGAAATATCTCAAACGGGAAGGAAATGACGGTCAGTTTTCATCAAAATCGACGAAATCATCGAGATTTGCGAGCTATTTCGCTTGTTTCGACGGTTAAACGGTTGTGCATTGCATTCAGCGCGTTAAATGGAGTAAAAAGAGCGCTTAAACGTCGAAATATCTCAGACGGGAAGGAAATGACGGTCAGTTTTCATCAAAATCGACGAAATCATCGAGATTTGCGAGCTGTTCCGCTTGTTCTGACGCTCAAACTTGCGTGTATTACATTCTGCACGTTAAATGGAGTAAAAAGAGCACTTAAACGTCGCAATATCTCAAACGGGAAGGAAATGACGGTCAGTCTTCATCAAAATCGACGAAATCATCGAGATTTGCGAGCTGTTCCGCTTGTTTCGACGGTTAAACGGTTGTTTATTACATTCTGCACGTAAAAAGGAGTGAAATGAGCGTTTAAACGACGAAATATCTCAAACGGGAAGGAAATGACGGTCAGTTTTCATCAAAATCGACGAAATCAAAGCGATTTGCGAGCTGTTGGACTTGTTTCGACGCTGAAACTGGCATGTATTACATACTGCACGTTAAATGGAGTAAAAAGAGCGATTAAACGTCGAAATATCTCAAACGGGAAGGAAATGACGGTCAGTTTTCATCAAAATCGACGAAATCATCGAGATTTGCGAGCTGTTCCGCTTGTATCGACGGTTAAACGGTTGTGCATTGCATTCCGCGCGTTAAATGGAGTAAAAAGAGCGCTTAAACGTCGAAATATCTCAGACGGGAAGGAAATAACGGTCAGTTTTCATCAAAATCGACGAAACCAAAGCGATTTGAGAGCTGTTCCGCTTGTTTCGACGGTTAAACGGTTGTGCATTGCATTCAGCGCGTTAAATGGAGTAAAAAGAGCGCTTAAACGTCGAAATATCTCAGACGGGAAGGAAATGACGGTCAGTTTTCATCAAAATCGACGAAATCAAAGCGATTTGCGAGCTGCTGGACTTGTTTCGACGCTGAAACTGGCATGTATTACATACTGCACGTTAAATGGAGTAAAAAGAGCGTATAAACGTCGAAATATCTCAAACGGGAAGGAAATGACGGTCAGTTTTCATCAAAATCGACGAAATCATCGAGATTTGCTCGCTGTTCCGCTTGTTTCGACGGTTAAACGTTTGTGCATTGCATTCTGCAAGTAAAAAGGAGTGAAATGAGCGCTTAAACGTCGAAATATCTCAAACGGGAAGGAAGTGACGGTCAGTTTTCGTCAAAATCGACGAAATCATCGAGATTTGCGAGCTATTTCGCTTGTTTCGACGGTTAAACGGTTGTGCATTGCATTCAGCGCGTTAAATGGAGTAAAAAGAGCGCTTAAACGTCGAAATATCTCAGACGGGAAGGAAATGACGGTCAGTTTTCATCAAAATCGACGAAATCATCGAGATTTGCGAGCTGTTCCGCTTGTTCTGACGCTCAAACTTGCGTGTATTACATTCTGCACGTTAAATGGAGTAAAAAGAGCGTATAAACGTCGAAATATCTCAAACGGGAAGGAAATGACGGTCAGTTTTCATCAAAATCGACGAAATCATCGAGATTTGCTCGCTGTTCCGCTTGTTTCGACGGTTAAACGTTTGTGCATTGCCTTCTGCAAGTAAAAAGGAGTGAAATGAGCGCTTAAACGTCGAAATATCTCAAACGGGAAGGAAGTGACGGTCAGTTTTCGTCAAAATCGACGAAATCATCGAGATTTGCGAGCTATTTCGCTTGTTTCGACGGTTAAACGGTTGTGCATTGCATTCAGCGCGTTAAATGGAGTAAAAAGAGCGCTTAAACGTCGAAATATCTCAGACGGGAAGGAAATGACGGTCAGTTTTCATCAAAATCGACGAAATCATCGAGATTTGCGAGCTGTTCCGCTTGTTCTGACGCTCAAACTTGCGTGTATTACATTCTGCACGTTAAATGGAGTAAAAAGAGCACTTAAACGTCGCAATATCTCAAACGGGAAGGAAATGACGGTCAGTCTTCATCAAAATCGACGAAATCATCGAGATTTGCGAGCTGTTCCGCTTGTTTCGACGGTTAAACTGGCATGCATTACATTCTGCACGTTAAATGGAGTGAAAAGAGCGCGTAAACGTCGAAATATCTCAAACGGGAAGGAAATGACGGTCAGTTTTCATCAAAATCGGCGAAATCATCGAGATTTGCGAGCTGTTCCGCTTGTTTCGACGTTTAAACGGTTGTTTATTACATTCTGCACGTAAAATGGAGTGAAATGAGCGTTTAAACGTCGAAATATCTCAAACGGGTAGGAAATGACGGTCAGTTTTCATCAAAATCGACGAAATCATCGAGATTTGCGAGCTGTTCCGCTTGTTCTGACGCTCAAACTTGCGTGTATTACATTCTGCACGTTAAATGGAGTAAAAAGAGCGTATAAACGTCGAAATATCTCAAACGGGAAGGAAATGACGGTCAGTTTTCATCAAAATCGACGAAATCATCGAGATTTGCTCGCTGTTCCGCTTGTTTCGACGGTTAAACGCTTGTGCATTGCATTCTGCAAGTAAAAAGGAGTGAAATGAGCGCTTAAACGTCGAAATATCTCAAACGGGAAGGAAATGACGGTCAGTTTTCATCAAAATCGACGAAATCATCGAGATTTGCGAGCTATTTCGCTTGTTTCGACGGTTAAACGGTTGTGCATTGCATTCAGCGCGTTAAATGGAGTAAAAAGAGCGCTTAAACGTCGAAATATCTCAGACGGGAAGGAAATGACGGTCAGTTTTCATCAAAATCGACGAAATCATCGAGATTTGCGAGCTGTTCCGCTTGTTCTGACGCTCAAACTTGCGTGTATTACATTCTGCACGTTAAATGGAGTAAAAAGAGCACTTAAACGTCGCAATATCTCAAACGGGAAGGAAATGACGGTCAGTCTTCATCAAAATCGACGAAATCATCGAGATTTGCGAGCTGTTCCGCTTGTTTCGACGGTTAAACTGGCATGCATTACATTCTGCACGTTAAATGGAGTGAAAAGAGCGCGTAAACGTCGAAATATCTCAAACGGGAAGGAAATGACGGTCAGTTTTCATCAAAATCGGCGAAATCATCGAGATTTGCGAGCTGTTCCGCTTGTTTCGACGTTTAAACGGTTGTTTATTACATTCTGCACGTAAAAAGGAGTGAAATGAGCGTTTAAACGTCGAAATATCTCAAACGGGTAGGAAATGACGGTCAGTTTTCATCAAAATCGACGAAATCATCGAGATTTGCGAGCTGTTCCGCTTGTTTCGACTTTTAAACAGTTGTTTATTACATTCTGCACGTAAAAAGGAGTGAAATGTGCGTTTAAACGTCGAAATATCTCAGACGGGAAGGAAATGACGGTCAGTTTTCACCAAAATCGGCGAAATCATCGAGATTTGCGAGCTGTTCCGCTTGTTTCGACGTTTAAACGGTTGTTTATTACATTCTGCACGTAAAATGGAGTGAAATGAGCGTTTAAACGTCGAAATATCTCAAACGGGTAGGAAATGACGGTCAGTTTTCATCAAAATCGACGAAATCATCGAGATTTGCGAGCTATTTCGCTTGTTTCGACGGTTAAACGGTTGTGCATTGCATTCAGCGCGTTAAATGGAGTAAAAAGAGCGCTTAAACGTCGAAATATCTCAGACGGGAAGGAAATGACGGTCAGTTTTCATCAAAATCGACGAAATCATCGAGATTTGCGAGCTGTTCCGCTTGTTTCGACGGTTAAACAGTTGTTTATTACATTCTGCACGTAAAAAGGAGTGAAATGTGCGTTTAAACGTCGAAATATCTCAGACGGGAAGGAAATGACGGTCAGTTTTCATCAAAATCGGCGAAATCATCGAGATTTGCGAGCTGTTCCGCTTGTTTCGACGTTTAAACGGTTGTTTATTACATTCTGCAAGTAAAATGGAGTGAAATGAGCGTTTAAACGTCGAAATATCTCAAACGGGTAGGAAATGACGGTCAGTTTTCATCAAAATCGACGAAATCATCGAGATTTGCGAGCTGTTCCGCTTGTTTCGACGGTTAAACAGTTGTTTATTACATTCTGCACGTAAAAAGGAGTAAATAGAGCGCTTAAACGTCGAAATATCTCAAACGGGAAGGCAATGACGGTCAGTTTTCATCAAAATCGACGAAATCATCGAGATTTGCGAGCTGTTCCGCTTGTTTCGACGGTTAAACTGGCATGCATTACATTCTGCACGTAAAAAGGAGTGAAATGAGCGTTTAAACGTCGAAATATCTCAAACGGGAAGGAAATGACGGTCAGTTTTCATCAAAATCGACGAAATCAAAGCGATTTGCGAGCTGCTGGACTTGTTTCGACGCTGAAACTGGCATGTATTACATACTGCACGTTAAATGGAGTAAAAAGAGCGTATAAACGTCGAAATATCTCAAACAGGAAGGAAATGACGGTCAGTTTTCATCAAAATCGACGAAATCATCGAGATTTGCTCGCTGTTCCGCTTGTTTCGACGGTTAAACGGTTGTGCATTGCATTCAGCGCGTTAAATGGAGTAAAAAGAGCGCTTAAACGTCGAAATATCTCAGACGGGAAGGAAATGACGGTCAGTTTTCATCAAAATCGACGAAATCATCGAGATTTGCGAGCTGTTCCGCTTGTTCTGACGCTCAAACTTGCGTGTATTACATTCTGCACGTTAAATGGAGTAAAAAGAGCACTTAAACGTCGAAATATCTCAAACGGGAAGGAAATGACGGTCAGTTTTCATCAAAATCGGCGAAATCGTCGAGATTTGCGAGCTGTTCCGCTTGTTTCGACGTTTAAACGGTTGTTCATTACATTCTGCACGTAAAAAGGAGTGAAATGAGCGTTTAAACGTCGAAATATCTCAAACGGGTAGGAAATGACGGTCAGTTTTCATCAAAATCGACGAAATCATCGAGATTTGCGAGCTGTTCCGCTTGTTTCGACTGTTAAACAGTTGTTTATTACATTCTGCACGTAAAAAGGAGTGAAATGTGCGTTTAAACGTCGAAATATCTCAGACGGGAAGGAAATGACGGTCAGTTTTCATCAAAATCGGCGAAATCATCGAGATTTGCGAGCTGTTCCGCTTGTTTCGACGTTTTAAACGGTTGTTCATTACATTCTGCACGTAAAAAGGAGTGAAATGAGCGTTTAAACGTCGAAATATCTCAAACGGGTAGGAAATGACGGTCAGTTTTCATCAAAATCGACGAAATCATCGAGATTTGCGAGCTGTTCCGCTTGTTTCGACGGTTAAACAGTTGTTTATTACATTCTGCACGTAAAAAGGAGTAAATAGAGCGCTTAAACGTCGAAATATCTCAAACGGGAAGGCAATGACGGTCAGTTTTCATCAAAATCGACGAAATCATCGAGATTTGCGAGCTGTTCCGCTTGTTTCGACGGTTAAACTGGCATGCATTACATTCTGCACGTAAAAAGGAGTGAAATGAGCGTTTAAACGTCGAAATATCTCAAACGGGAAGGAAATGACGGTCAGTTTTCATCAAAATCGACGAAATCATCGAGATTTGCGAGCTATTTCGCTTGTTTCGACGGTTAAACGGTTGTGCATTGCATTCAGCGCGTTAAATGGAGTAAAAAGAGCGCTTAAACGTCGAAATATCTCAGACGGGAAGGAAATGACGGTCAGTTTTCATCAAAATCGACGAAATCATCGAGATTTGCGAGCTGTTCCGCTTGTTCTGACGCTCAAACTTGCGTGTATTACATTCTGCACGTTAAATGGAGTAAAAAGAGCACTTAAACGTCGCAATATCTCAAACGGGAAGGAAATGACGGTCAGTCTTCATCAAAATCGACGAAATCATCGAGATTTGCGAGCTGTTCCGCTTGTTTCGACGGTTAAACGGTTGTGCATTGCATTCTGCACGTAAAGAGGAGTAAAAAGAGCGCTAAAACGTCGAAAAATCTCAAACGGGAAGGAAATGACGGTCAGTTTTCATCAAAATCGACGAAATCATCGAGATTTGCGAGCCGTTCCGCTTGCTTCGACGGCTAAACGGTTGTTTATTACATTCTGCACGTAAAAAGGAGTGAAATGAGCGTTTAAACGTCGAAATATCTCAAACGGGAAGGAAATGACGGTCAGTTTTCATCAAAATCGACGAAATCATCGAGATTTGCGAGCTGTTCCGCTTGTTTCGACGGTTAAACGGTTGTTTATTACATTCTGCACGTAAAAAGGAGTGAAATGAGCGTTTAAACGACGAAATATCTCAAACGGGAAGGAAATGACGGTCAGTTTTCATCAAAATCGACGAAATCATCGATATTTGCGAGCTGTTCCGCTTGTTTCGACGGTTAAACGGTTGTTTATTACATTCTGCACGTAAAAAGGAGTGAAATGAGCGCTTAAACGTCGAAACATCTCAGACGGGAAGGAAATGACGGTCAGTTTTCATCAAAATCGACGAAATCAAAGCGATTTGCGAGCTGTTTTACTTGTTTCGACGCTGAAACTGGCATGTATTACATACTGCACGTTAAATGGAGTAAAAAGAGCGATTAAACGTCGAAATATCTCAAACGGGAAGGAAATGACGGTCAGTTTTCATCAAAATCGACGAAATCATCGAGATTTGCGAGCTGTTCCGCTTGTATCGACGGTTTAAACGGTTGTGCATTGCATTCCGCGCGTTAAATGGAGTAAAAAGAGCGCTTAAACGTCGAAATATCTCAAACGGGAAGGAAATGACGGTCAGTTTTCATCAAAATCGGCGAAATCATCGAGATTTGCGAGCTGTTCCGCTTGTTTCGACGTTTTAAACGGTTGTTTATTACATTCTGCACGTAAAATGGAGTGAAATGAGCGTTTAAACGTCGAAATATCTCAAACGGGTAGGAAATGACGGTCAGTTTTCATCAAAATCGACGAAATCATCGAGATTTGCGAGCTGTTCCGCTTGTTCTGACGCTCAAACTTGCGTGTATTACATTCTGCACGTTAAATGGAGTAAAAAGAGCGTATAAACGTCGAAATATCTCAAACGGGAAGGAAATGACGGTCAGTTTTCATCAAAATCGACGAAATCATCGAGATTTGCTCGCTGTTCCGCTTGTTTCGACGGTTTAAACGCTTGTGCATTGCATTCTGCAAGTAAAAAGGAGTGAAATGAGCGCTTAAACGTCGAAATATCTCAAACGGGAAGGAAATGACGGTCAGTTTTCATCAAAATCGACGAAATCATCGAGATTTGCGAGCTATTTCGCTTGTTTCGACGGTTAAACGGTTGTGCATTGCATTCAGCGCGTTAAATGGAGTAAAAAGAGCGCTTAAACGTCGAAATATCTCAGACGGGAAGGAAATGACGGTCAGTTTTCATCAAAATCGACGAAATCATCGAGATTTGCGAGCTGTTCCGCTTGTTCTGACGCTCAAACTTGCGTGTATTACATTCTGCACGTTAAATGGAGTAAAAAGAGCACTTAAACGTCGCAATATCTCAAACGGGAAGGAAATGACGGTCAGTCTTCATCAAAATCGACGAAATCATCGAGATTTGCGAGCTGTTCCGCTTGTTTCGACGGTTAAACTGGCATGCATTACATTCTGCACGTTAAATGGAGTGAAAAGAGCGCGTAAACGTCGAAATATCTCAAACGGGAAGGAAATGACGGTCAGTTTTCATCAAAATCGGCGAAATCATCGAGATTTGCGAGCTGTTCCGCTTGTTTCGACGTTTAAACGGTTGTTTATTACATTCTCCACGTAAAAAGGAGTGAAATGAGCGTTTAAACGTCGAAATATCTCAAACGGGTAGGAAATGACGGTCAGTTTTCATCAAAATCGACGAAATCATCGAGATTTGCGAGCTGTTCCGCTTGTTTCGACTTTTTAAACAGTTGTTTATTACATTCTGCACGTAAAAAGGAGTGAAATGTGCGTTTTAAACGTCGAAATATCTCAGACGGGAAGGAAATGACGGTCAGTTTTCATCAAAATCGGCGAAATCATCGAGATTTGCGAGCTGTTCCGCTTGTTTCGACGGTTAAACAGTTGTTTATTACATTCTGCACGTAAAAAGGAGTGAAATGTGCGTTTAAACGTCGAAATATCTCAG
>NW_027184940.1:0-62975 GCF_040668555.2 Bombus flavifrons
AATACTATATAACGTTATACGTTATAACGTAATACTATATAAAGTTATACGTTATAACTTAATACTACATAACGTTATACGTTATAACGTAATACTATATAACGTTATACGTTATAACGTAATACTATATGACGTTATACGATATAACGTAATACTATATAACGTTATACGTTATAACGTAATACTATATAACGTTATACGTTATAACGTAATACTATATAACGTTATACGTTACATGGTGATACTATATAACGTTATACGTTATAACGTAATACTATATAACGTTATACGTTATACCGTAATACTATATAACGTTATACGTTATAACGTAATACTATATAACGTTATACGTTATAACGTAATACTATATAACGTTATACGTTATAACGTAATACTATACAACCTTATACGTTATAATGTATTACTATATAACGTTATACGTTATAAACGTAATACTATATCGTTATACGTTATAACGTAGTACTATATTAACGTGATACGCTATAACGTAATACTATATAACGTTATACGTTATATGGTGATACTATATAACGTTATAACGTAATACTATAAAACGTTGTACGTTATATGGTAATACTATATAACGTTATACGTCATAACGTAATACTATATAACGTTATACGTCATAACGTAATACTATATAACGTTATACGTTATAACGTAATACTATATAACGTTATACGTTATAACGTAATACTATATAACGTTATACGTTATAACGCAATACTATATAACGTTATACGTTATAACGTAATACTATATAACGTGATACGATATAACGTAATACTATATAACGTAATACTATATAACGTTATACGATACATGGTGATACTATATAACGTTATACGATATAACGTAATACTATATAACGTAATACTATATAACGTTATACGTTATAACGTAATACTATATAACGTTATACGTTATACCGTAATACTATATAACGTTATACGTTATAACGTAATACTATATAACGTTATACGTTATAACGCAATACTATATAACGTTATACGTTATAACGTAATACTATATAATGTTATACGTTATAACGTAATACTATATAACGTTATACATGATAACGTAATACTATATTACGTTATACGTTATAACGCAATACTATATAACGTTATACGTTATAACGTAATACTATATAACGTTATACGATATAACGTAATACTATATAACGTAATACTATATAACGTTATACGTTATAACGTAATTCTATATAACGTTATACGTTATAACGTAATGCTATATAACGTGATACGTTATAACGTAATACTATATAACGTTATACGTTATATGGTGATACTATATAACGTTATACGTTATAACATAGTACTATATAAAGTTATACGTCATAACGTAATACTATATAACGTTATACGTTACATGGTGATACTATATATCGTTATACGTTATAACGTAATACTACATAACGTTATACGTTATAACGTAATACTATATAACGTTATACGTTATAACGTAATACTATATAAAGTTATACGTTATAACGTAATACTATATGACGTTATACGTTATATGGTAATACTATATAACGTTATACGTTATAACGTAATACTATATAAAGTTATACGTTATAACTTAATACTATATAACGATATACGTTATAACGTAATACTATATAACGTTATACGTTATAACGTAATACTATATGACGTTATACGTTATAACGTAATACTATATAACGTTATACGTTATATGGTAATACTACATAACGTGATACGTTATAACGTAATACTATATAACGTTATACGTTATATGGTAATACTATATAACGTTATGCGTTATAACGTAATACTATATAAAGTTATACGTTTATAACGTAATACTATATAACGTTATACGTTACATGGTGATACTATATATCGTTATACGTTATAACGTAATACTATATAACGTTATACGTTATAACGTAATACTATATAACGCTATACGTTATATGCGGATACTATATCTCGTTATAACGTAATACAATACAACGTTATACGTTATAACGTAATACTATATAACGTTATACGTTATAACGTAATACTATATAAAGTTATACGTTATAACGTAATACTATATAACCTTGTACGTTATATGGTAATACTATATAACGTTATACGTTACATGGTGATACTATATAACGTTATACGATATAACGTAATACTATATAACGTTATACGTTATAACGCAATACTATATAACGTTATACGTTACATGGTGATACTATATAACGTTATACGATATAACGTAATACTATATAACGATATACGTTATAACGTAATACTATATAACGTTATACGTTATAACGTAATACTATATAACGTTATACGTTACATGGTGATACTACATAACGTTATACGTTTATAACATAATACTATATAAAGTTATACGTCATAACGTAATACTATATAACGTTATACGTTACATGGTGATACTATATATCGTTATACGTTATAACGTAATACTACATAACGTTATACGTTATAACGTAATACTATATAACGTTATACGTCATAACGTAATACTATATAACGTTATACGTTATAACGTAATACTATATAACGTTATACGTTATATGGTAATACTATATAACGTTATACGTTATAACGTAATACTATATAATGTTATACGTTATAACGTAATACTATATAACGTTATACGTTATAACGTAATACTATATAACGTTATACGTTATATGGTAATACTACATAACGTGATACGTTATAACGTAATACTATATAACGTTATACGTTATATGGTAATACTATATAACGTTATACGTTATAACGTAATACTATATAAAGTTATACGTTATAACGTAATACTATATAACGTTATACGTTATATGGTAATACTATATAACGTTACACGTTATAACGTAATACTATATAAAGTTATACGTTATAACGTAATACTATATAACGTTATACGTTATAACGTAATACTATATAAAGTTATACGTTATAACGTAATACTATATGACGTTATACGTTATATGGTAATACTATATAACGTTATACGTTATAACGTAATACTATATAAAGTTATACGTTATAACTTAATACTATATAACGTTATACGTTATAACGTAATACTATATAACGTTATACGTTATAACGTAATACTATATGACGTTATACGTTATATGGTAATACTATATAACGTTATACGTTATAACGTAATACTATATAAAGTTATACGTTATAACTTAATACTATATAACGTTATACGTTATAACGTAATACTATATAAAGTTATACGTTATAACGTAATACTATATAACCTTGTACGTTATATGGTAATACTATATAACGTTATACGTTACATGGTGATACTATATAACGTTATACGTTATAACGTAATACTATATAATGTTATACGTTATAACGTAATACTATATAATGTTATGCGATATAACGTAATACTATATAACGATATACGTTATAACGTAATACTATATAACGTTATACGTTATAAGGTAATACTATATAACGTTATACGTCGTAACGTAATACTATATAAACGTTATACATGATAACGTAATACTATATAACGTTATACGTTATAACGCAATACTATATAACGTTATACGTTATAACGTAATACTATATAACGTTATACGATATAACGTAATACTATATAACGTTATACGTTATAACGCAATACTATATAACGTTATACGTTATATGGAAATACTATATAACGTTATACGTTATAGCATAGTACTATATAAAGTTATACGTCATAACGTAATACTATATAACGTTATACGTTACATGGTGATACTATATGTCGTTATACGTTATAACGTAATACTACATAACGTTATACGTTATAACGTAATACTATATAACGTTATACGTCATAACGTAATACTATATAACGTTATACGTTATAACGTAATACTATATAACGTTATACTTTATAACGTAATACTATATAACCTTGTACGTTATATGGTAATACTATATAAAGTTATACGTTATAACGTAATACTATATAACGTTATACGTTATAACGTAATACTATATAAAGTTATACGTTATAACGTAATACTATATGACGTTATACGTTATATGGTAATACTATATAACGTTATACGTTATAACGTAATACTATATAAAGTTATACGTTATAACTTAATACTACATAACGTTATACGTTATAACGTAATACTATATAACGTTATACGTTATAACGTAATACTATATGACGTTATACGATATAACGTAATACTATATAACGTTATACGTTATAACGTAATACTATATAACGTTATACGTTATAACGTAATACTATATAACGTTATACGTTACATGGTGATACTATATAACGTTATACGTTATAACGTAATACTATATAACGTTATACGTTATACCGTAATACTATATAACGTTATACGTTATAACGTAATACTATATAACGTGATACGATATAACGTAATACTATATAACGTAATACTATATAACGTTATACGATACATGGTGATACTATATAACGTTATACGATATAACGTAATACTATATAACGTAATACTATATAACGTTATACGTTATAACGTAATACTATATAACGTTATACGTTATACCGTAATACTATATAACGTTATACGTTATAACGTAATACTATATAACGTTATACGTTATAACGCAATACTATATAACGTTATACGTTATAACGTAATACTATATAATGTTATACGTTATAACGTAATACTATATAACGTTATACATGATAACGTAATACTATATTACGTTATACGTTATAACGCAATACTATATAACGTTATACGTTATAACGTAATACTATATAACGTTATACGATATAACGTAATACTATATAACGTAATACTATATAACGTTATACGTTATAACGTAATTCTATATAACGTTATACGTTATAACGTAATGCTATATAACGTGATACGTTATAACGTAATACTATATAACGTTATACGTTATATGGTGATACTATATAACGTTATACGTTTATAACATAGTACTATATAAAGTTATACGTCATAACGTAATACTATATAACGTTATACGTTACATGGTGATACTATATATCGTTATACGTTATAACGTAATACTACATAACGTTATACGTTATAACGTAATACTATATAACGTTATACGTTATAACGTAATACTATATAAAGTTATACGTTATAACGTAATACTATATGACGTTATACGTTATATGGTAATACTATATAACGTTATACGTTATAACGTAATACTATATAAAGTTATACGTTATAACTTAATACTATATAACGTTATACGTTATAACGTAATACTATATAACGTTATACGTTATAACGTAATACTATATGACGTTATACGTTATAACGTAATACTATATAACGTTATACGTTATATGGTAATACTACATAACGTGATACGTTATAACGTAATACTATATAACGTTATACGTTATATGGTAATACTATATAACGTTATGCGTTATAACGTAATACTATATAAAGTTATACGTTATAACGTAATACTATATAACGTTATACGTTACATGGTGATACTATATATCGTTATACGTTATAACGTAATACTATATAACGTTATACGTTATAACGTAATACTATATAACGCTATACGTTATATGCGGATACTATATCTCGTTATAACGTAATACAATACAACGTTATACGTTATAACGTAATACTATATAACGTTATACGTTATAACGTAATACTATATAAAGTTATACGTTATAACGTAATACTATATAACCTTGTACGTTATATGGTAATACTATATAACGTTATACGTTACATGGTGATACTATATAACGTTATACGATATAACGTAATACTATATAACGTTATACGTTATAACGCAATACTATATAACGATATACGTTATATGGTAATACTATATAACGTTATACGTTATAACATAGTACTATATATAAAGTTATACGTTATAACGTAATACTATATAACCTTGTACGTTATATGGTAATACTATATAACATTATACGTTACATGGTGATACTATATAACGTTATACGTTATAACGTAATACTATATAACGTTAAACGTTATAACGTAATACTATATAACGTTATACGTTATAACGTAATACTATATAACCTTGTACGTTATATGGTAATACTATATAACGTTATACGTCATAACGTAATACTATATAACGTTATACATGATAACGTAATACTATATAACGTTATACGTTATAACGCAATACTATATAACGTTATACGTTATAACGTAATACTATATAACGTTATACGGTATAACGTAATACTATATAACGTTATACGTTATAACGTAATACTATATAACGTTATACGTTACATGGTGATACTATATATCGTTATACGTTATAACGTAATACTATGTAACGTTATACGTTATAACGTAATACTATGTAACGTTATACGTTATAACGCAATACTATTTAACGTTATACGTCATAACGTAATACTATATAACGTTATAAGTTATAACGTAATACTATATAACGTTATCCGTTATAACGTAATACTATGTAACGTTATACGTTATAACGCAATACTATTTAACGTTATACGTTATAACGTAATACTATATAACGTTATACGTTATAACGTAATACTATATAACGTTATACGTTATAACGTAACACTATATAACGTTATACGTTATAACGTAATACTATATAACGTTATACGATATAACGTACATTACTATATAACGATATAAGTTATAACGTAATACTATATAACGTTATACGTTATAACGTAATACTATATAACGTTATACGTTACATGGTGATACTATATAACGTTATACGTTATAACATAATACTATATAAAGTTATACGTCATAACGTAATACTATATAACCTTGTACGTTATATGGTAATACTATATAACGTTATACGTCATAACGTAATACTATATAACGTTATACATGATAACGTAATACTATATAACGTTATACGTTACATGGTGATACTATATATCGTTATACGTTATAACGTAATACTACATAACGTTATACGTTATAACGTAATACTATATAACGTTATACGTTATATGGTAATACTATATAACGTTATACGTTATAACGTAATACTATATAATGTTATACGTTATAACGTAATACTATATAACGTTATACGTTATAACGTAATACTATATAACGTTATACGTTATATGGTAATACTACATAACGTGATACGTTATAACGTAATACTATATAACGTTATACGTTATATGGTAATACTATATAACGTGATACGTTATAACGTAATACGTTATAACGTAATACTATATAACGTTATACGTTATAACGTAATGCTATATAACGTGATACGTTATAACGTAATACTATATAACGTTATACGTTATAACGTAATACTATATAATGTTATACGTTATAACGTAATACTATATAACGTTATACATGATAACGTAATACTATATTACGTTATACGTTATAACGCAATACTATATAACGTTATACGTTATAACGTAATACTATATAACGTTATACGATATAACGTAATACTATATAACGTAATACTATATAACGTTATACGTTATAACGTAATGCTATATAACGTGATACGTTATAACGTAATACTATATAACGTTATACGTTATATGGTGATACTATATAACGTTATACGTTATAACATAGTACTATATAAAGTTATACGTCATAACGTAATACTATATAACGTTATACGTTACATGGTGATACTATATATCGTTATACGTTATAACGTAATACTACATAACGTTATACGTTATAACGTAATACTACATAACGTTATACGTTATAACGTAATACTATATAAAGTTATACGTTATAACGTAATACTATATGACGTTATACGTTATATGGAAATACTATATAACGTTATACGTTATAACGTAATACTATATAAAGTTATACGTTATAACTTAATACTATATAACGTTATACGTTATAACGTAATACTATATAACGTTATACGTTATAACGTAATACTATATGACGTTATACGTTATAACGTAATATTATATAACGTTATACGTCATAACGTAATACTATATAACGTTATACGTTATAACGTAATACTATATAACGTTATACGTTATATGGTAATACTATATAACGTTATGCGTTATAACGTAATACTATATAAAGTTATACGTTATAACGTAATACTATATAACGTTATACGTTACATGGTGATACTATATATCGTTATACGTTATAACGTAATACTATATAACGTTATACGTTATAACGTAATACTATATAACGCTATACGTTATATGCGGATACTATATCACGTTATAACGTAATACAATACAACGTTATACGTTATAACGTAATACTATATAACGTTATACGTTATAACGTAATACTATATAAAGTTATACGTTATAACGTAATACTATATAACCTTGTACGTTATATGGTAATACTATATAACGTTATACGTTATAACGTAATACTATATAAAGTTATACGTTATAACGTAATACTTTATAACGTTATACGTTATATGGTAATACTATATAACGTTATACGTTATAACGTAATACTATATAAAGTTATACGTTATAACGTAATACTATATAACGTTATACGTTATAACGCAATACTATGTAACGTTATACGTTATAACGTAATACTATATAACGTTATACGTTATAACGTAATACTATATAAAGTTATACGTTATAACGTAATACTATATAACCTTGTACGTTATATGGTAATACTATATAACGTTATACGTTACATGGTGATACTATATAACGTTATACGATATAACGTAATACTATATAACGTTATACGTTATAACGCAATACTATATAACGATATACGTTATATGGTAATACTATATAACGTTATACGTTATTACATAGTACTATATAAAGTTATACGTTATAACGTAATACTATATAACCTTGTACGTTATATGGTAATACTATATAACGTTATACGTTACATGGTGATACTATATAACGTTATACGTTATAACGTAATACTATATAACGTTATACGTTATAACGTAATACTATATAACGTTATACGTTATAACGTAATACTATATAACCCTGTACGTTATATGGTAATACTATATAACGTTATACGTCATAACGTAATACTATATAACGTTATACATGATAACGTAATACTATATAACGTTATACGTTATAACGCAATACTATATAACGTTATACGTTATAACGTAATACTATATAATGTTATACGGTATAACGTAATACTATATAACCTTGTACGTTATATGGTAATACTATATAACGTTATACGTTACATGGTGATACTCTATAACGTTATACGTTATAACGTAATACTATATAACGTTATACGTTATAACGTAATACTATATAACCTTGTACGTTATATGGTAATACTATATAACGTTATACGTCATAACGTAATACTATATAACGTTATACATGATAACGTAATACTATATAACGTTATACGTTATAACGCAATACTATATAACGTTATACGTTATAACGCAATACTATATAACGTTATACGCTATAACGTAATACTATATAACGTTATACGGTATAACGTAATACTATATAACCTTGTACGTTATATGGTAATACTATATAACGTTATACGTTACATGGTGATACTATATAACGTTATACGTTATAACGCAATACTATATAACGATATACGTTATATGGTAATACTATATAACGTTATACGTTATAACATAGTACTATATAAAGTTATACGTTATAACGTAATACTATATAACCTTGTACGTTATATGGTAATACTATATAACGTTATACGTTACATGGTGATACTATATAACGTTATACGTTATAACGTAATACTATATAACGTTATACGTTATAACGTAATACTATATAACCTTGTACGTTATATGGTAATACTATATAACGTTATACGTCATAACGTAATACTATATAACGTTATACATGATAACGTAATACTATATAACGTTATACGTTATAACGCAATACTATATAACGTTATACGTTATAACGTAATACTATATAACGTTATACGGTATAACGTAATACTATATAACGTTATACGTTATAACGTAATACTATATAACGTTATACGTTACATGGTGATACTATATATCGTTATACGTTATAACGTAATACTATATAACGTTATACGTTATAACGTAATACTATATAAAGTTATACGTTATAATTTAATACTATGTAACGTTATATGTTATAACGTAATACTATATAACGTTATACGTTATAACGTAATACTATATAACGTTATACGATATAACGTAATACTATATAACGATATACGTTATAACGTAATACTATATAACGTTATACGTTATAACGTAATACTATATAACGTTATACGTTACATGGTGATACTATATAACGTTATACGTTATAACATAATACTATATAAAGTTATACGTCATAACGTAATACTATATAACCTTGTACGTTATATGGTAATGCTATATAACGTTATACGTCATAACGTAATACTATATAACGTTATACATGATAACGTAATACTATATAACGTTATACGTTATAACGCAATACTATATAACGTTATACGTTATAACGTAATACTATATAACGTTATACGATATAACGTAATACTATATAACGTTATACGTTATAACGCAATACTATATAACGTTATACGTTATATGGTAATACTATATAACGTTATACGTTATAACATAGTACTATATAACGTTATACGTTATATGGTAATACTATATAACGTTATACGTTATAACGTAATACTATATAAAGTTATACGTTATAACGTAATACTGTATAACGTTATACGTTATATGGTAATACTATATAACGTTATACGTTATAACGTAATACTATATAAAGTTATACGTTATAACGTAATACTGTATAACGTTATACGTTATATGGTAATACTATATAACGTTATACGTTATAACGTAATACTATATAAAGTTATACGTTATAACGTAATACTATATAACGTTATACGTTATAACGTAATACTATATAACGTTATACGTCATAACGTAATACTATATAACGTTATACGTTATAACGTAATACTATATAACGTTATACGTTATATGGTAATACTATATAACGTTATACGTTATAACGTAATACTATATAACGTTATACGTTATAACGTAATACTATATAACGTTATACGTTATATGGTAATACTATATAACGTTATACGTTATAACGTAATACTATATAATGTTATACGTTATAACGTAATACTATATAACGTTATACGTTATAACGTAATACTATATAACGTTATACGTTATATGGTAATACTACATAACGTGATACGTTATAACGTAATACTATATAACGTTATACGTTATATGGTAATACTATATAACGTTATACGTTATAACGTAATACTATATAAAGTTATACGTTATAACGTAATACTGTATAACGTTATACGTTATATGGTAATACTATATAACGTTATACGTTATAACGTAATACTATATAAAGTTATACGTTATAACGTAATACTATATAACGTTATACGTTATAACGTAATACTATATAAAGATATACGTTATAACGTAATACTATATGACGTTATACGTTATATGGTAATACTATATAACGTTATACGTTATAACGTAATACTATATAAAGTTATACGTTATAACTTAATACTATATAACGTTATACGTCATAACGTAATACTATATAACGTTATACGTTATAACGTAATACTATATAACGTTATACGTTATAACGTAATACTATATAACGTTATACGTTATAACGTAATACTATATGACGTTATACGTTATAACGTAATACTATATAACGTTATACGTTATATGGTAATACTACATAACGTGATACGTTATAACGTAATACTATATAACGTTATACGTTACATGGTAATACTATATAACGTTATACGTTATAACGTAATACTATATAAAGTTATACGTTATAACGTAATACTATATAACGTTATACGTTACATGGTGATACTATATAACGTTATACGTTATAACGTAATACTATATAACGTTATACGTTATAACGTAATACTATATAACGCTATACGTTATATGCTGATACTATATCACGTTATAACGTAATACAATACAACGTTATACGTTATAACGTAATACTATATAACGTTATACGTTATAACGTAATACTATATAAAGTTATATGTTATAACGTAATACTATATAACGTTATACGTTATATGGTAATACTATATAACGTTATACGTTATAACGTAATACTATATAAAGTTATACGTTACAACGTAATACTATATAACGTTATACGTTATAACGCAATACTATGTAACGTTATACGTTATAACGTAATACTATATAACGTTATACGTTACATGGTGATACTATATAACGTTATACGTTATAACGTAATACTATATAATGTTATACGTTATAACGTATTACTATATAACGTTATACGTTATAACGTAATACTATATAACGTTATACGTTATAACGTAATACTATATAACGTTATACGATATAACGTAATACTATATAACGATATACGTTATAACGTAATACTATATAACGTTATACGTTATAACGTAATACTATATAACGTTATACGTTACATGGTGATACTATATATCGTTATACGTTATAACGTAATACTATATAACGTTATACGTTATAACGTAATACTATATAACGTTATACGTTATAACGTAATACTATATAAAGTTATACGTTATAACTTAATACTATGTAACGTTATACGTTATAACGTAATACTATACATAGTTATACGTTATAACGTAATACGATATAACGTTATACGTCATAACGTAATACTATATAACGTTATAAGTTATAACGTAATACTATATAACGTTATCCGTTATAACGTAATACTATGTAACGTTATACGTTATAACGCAATACTATTTAACGTTATACGTTATAACGTAATACTATATAACGTTATACGTTATAACGTAATACTATATAACGTTATACGTTATAACGTAATACTATATAACGTTATACGTTATAACGTAATACTATATAACGTTATACGTTACATGGTGATACTATATAACGTTATACGTTATAACATAATACTATATAAAGTTATACGTCATAACGTAATACTATATAACCTTGTACGTTATATGGTAATACTATATAACGTTATACGTCATAACGTAATACTATATAACGTTATACATGATAACGTAATACTATATAACGTTATACGTTATAACGCAATACTATATAACGTTATACGTTATATGGTAATACTATATAACGTTATACGTTATAACATAGTACTATATAAAGTTATACGTCATAACGTAATACTATATAACGTTATACGTTACATGGTGATACTATATATCGTTATACGTTATAACGTAATACTACATAACGTTATACGTTATAACGTAATACTATATAACGTTATACGTCATAACGTAATACTATATAACGTTATACGTTATAACGTAATACTATATAACGTTATACGTTATATGGTAATACTATATAACGTTATACGTTATAACGTAATACTATATAATGTTATACGTTATAACATAATACTATATAACGTTATACGTTATAACGTAATACTATATAACGTTATACGTTATATGGTAATACTACATAACGTGATACGTTATAACGTAATACTATATAACGTTATACGTTATATGGTAATACTATATAACGTTATACGTTATAACGTAATACTATATAAAGTTATACGTTATAACGTAATACTATATAACGTTATACGTTATAACGTAATACTATATAAAGTTATACGTTATAACGTAATACTATATAACGTTATACGTTATAACGTAATACTATATAACGCTATACGTTATATGCTGATACTATATCACGTTATAACGTAATACAATACAACGTTATACGTTATAACGTAATACTATATAACGTTATACGTTATAACGTAATACTATATAACCTTGTACGTTATATGGTAATACTATATAACGTTATACGTTATAACGTAATACTATATAAAGTTATACGTTATAACGTAATACTATATAACGTTATACGCTATATGGTAATACTATATAACGTTATACGTTATAACGTAATACTATATAAAGTTATACGTTATAACATAATACTATATAACGTTATACGTTATAACGTAATACTATATAACGTTATACGTTATAACGTAATACTATATAACGTTATACGTTATAACGTAATACTATATAACCTTGTACGTTATATGGTAATACTATATAACGTTATACGTCTTAACGTAATACTATATAACGTTCTACATGATAACGTAATACTATATAACGTTATACGTTATAACGCAATACTATATAACGTTATACGTTATAACGTAATACTATATAAAGTTATACGTTATAACTTAATACTATGTAACGTTATACGTTATAACGTAATACTATATAACGTTATACGTTATAACGTAATACTATATAAAGTTATACGTTGTAACGTAATACTATATAACCTTGTACGTTATTTGGTAATACTATATAACGTTATACGTTATAACGTAATACTATATAAAGTTATACGTTATAACGTAATACTATATAACGTTATACGTTATATGGTAATACTATATAACGTTATACGTTATAACGTAATACTATATAAAGTTATACGTTATAACGTAATACTATATAACGTTATACGTTACATGGTAATACTATATAACGTTATACGTTATAACGCAATACTATATAACGTTATACGTTATATGGTAATACTATATAACGTTATACGTTATAACGTAATACTATATAAAGTTATACGTTATAACGTAATACTATAAGACGTTATACGTTATATGGTAATACTATATAACGTTATACGTTATAACGTAATACTACATAACGTTGTACGTTATAACGTAATACTATATAAAGTTATACGTTATAACTTAATACTATATAACGTTATACGTTATAACGTAATACTATATAACGTTATACGTTATAACGTAATACTATATGACGTTATACATTATATGGTAATACTATATAACGTTATACGTTATAACGTAATACTATATAAAGTTATACGTTATAACGTAATACTATATAACGTTATACGTTATAACGTAATACTATGTAACGTTATACGTTATAACGCAATACTATGTAACGTTATACGTTATAACGTAATACTATATAACGTTATACGTCATAACGTAATACTATATAACGTTATACGTTACATGGTGATACTATATATCGTTATACGTTATAACGTAATACTACATAACGTTATACGTTATAACGTAATACTATATAACGTTATACGTCATAACGTAATACTATATAACGTTATACGATATAACGTAATACTATATAAAGTTATACGTTATAACGTAATACTATATAACCTTGTACGTTATATGGTAATACTATATAACGTTATACGTTACATGGTGATACTATATAACGTTATACGTTATAACGTAATACTATATAATGTTATACGATATAACGTAATACTATATAACGATATACGTTATAACGTAATACTATATAACGTTATACGTTATAACGTAATACTATATAAAGTTATACGTTATAACGTAATACTATATAACCTTGTACGGTACATGGTGATACTATATAACGTTATACGTTATAACGTAATACTACATAAAGTTATACGTTATAACGTAATACTATATAACGTTATACGTTATATGGTAATACTATATAACGTTATACGTTATAACGTAATACTATATAAAGTTATACGTTATAACGTAATACTATATAACGTTATACGTTATATGGTAATACTATGTAACGTTATACGTTATAACGTAATACTATATAACGTTATACGTTATAACGTAATACTATATAAAGCTATACGTTATAACGTAATACTATGTAACCTTGTACGTTATATGGTAATACTATATATCGTTATACGTTATAACGCAATACTACATAACGTTATACGTTATAACGTAATACTATATAATGTTATACGATATAACGTAATACTATATAACGTTATACGATATAACGTAATACTATATAACGTTATACGTTATAACGCAATACTATATAACGTTATACGTTATATGGTAATACTATATAACGTTATACGTTATAACATAGTACTATATAAAGTTATACGTCATAACGTAATACTATATAACGTTATACGTTACATGGTGATACTATATATCGTTATACATTATAACGCAATACTACATAACGTTATACGTTATAACGTAATACTATATAACCTTGTACGTTATTTGGTAATACTATATAACGTTATACGTTATAACGTAATACTATATAAAGTTATACGTTATAACGTAATACTATATAACGTTATACGTTATATGGTAATACTATATAACGTTATACGTTATAACGTAATACTATATAAAGTTATACGTTATAACGTAATACTATATAACGTTATACGTTACATGGTAATACTATATAACGTTATACGTTATAACGCAATACTATATAACGTTATACGTTATATGGTAATACTATATAACGTTATACGTTATAACGTAATACTATATAAAGTTATACGTTATAACGTAATACTATAAGACGTTATACGTTATATGGTAATACTATATAACGTTATACGTTATAACGTAATACTACATAACGTTGTACGTTATAACGTAATACTATATAAAGTTATACGTTATAACTTAATACTATATAACGTTATACGTTATAACGTAATACTATATAAAGTTATACGTTATAACGTAATACTATAAGACGTTATACGTTATATGGTAATACTATATAACGTTATACGTTATAACGTAATACTACATAACGTTGTACGTTATAACGTAATACTATATAAAGTTATACGTTATAACTTAATACTATATAACGTTATACGTTATAACGTAATACTATATAACGTTATACGTTATAACGTAATACTATATGACGTTATACATTATATGGTAATACTATATAACGTTATACGTTATAACGTAATACTATATAAAGTTATACGTTATAACGTAATACTATATAACGTTATACGTTATAACGTAATACTATATAACGTTATACGTTATAACGCAATACTATGTAACGTTATACGTTATAACGTAATACTATATAACGTTATACGTCATAACGTAATACTATATAACGTTATACGTTACATGGTGATACTATATATCGTTATACGTTATAACGTAATACTACATAACGTTATACGTTATAACGTAATACTATATAACGTTATACGTCATAACGTAATACTATATAACGTTATACGATATAACGTAATACTATATAAAGTTATACGTTATAACGTAATACTATATAACCTTGTACGTTATATGGTAATACTATATAACGTTATACGTTACATGGTGATACTATATAACGTTATACGTTATAACGTAATACTATATAATGTTATACGATATAACGTAATACTATATAACGATATACGTTATAACGTAATACTATATAACGTTATACGTTATAACGTAATACTATATAAAGTTATACGTTATAACGTAATACTATATAACCTTGTACGGTACATGGTGATACTATATAACGTTATACGTTATAACGTAATACTACATAAAGTTATACGTTATAACGTAATACTATATAACGTTATACGTTATATGGTAATACTATATAACGTTATACGTTATAACGTAATACTATATAAAGTTATACGTTATAACGTAATACTATATAACGTTATACGTTATATGGTAATACTATGTAACGTTATACGTTATAACGTAATACTATATAACGTTATACGTTATAACGTAATACTATATAAAGTTATACGTTATAACGTAATACTATATAACCTTGTACGTTATATGGTAATACTATATATCGTTATACGTTATAACGCAATACTACATAACGTTATACGTTATAACGTAATACTATATAATGTTATACGATATAACGTAATACTATATAACGTTATACGATATAACGTAATACTATATAACGTTATACGTTATAACGCAATACTATATAACGTTATACGTTATATGGTAATACTATATAACGTTATACGTTATAACATAGTACTATATAAAGTTATACGTCATAACGTAATACTATATAACGTTATACGTTACATGGTGATACTATATATCGTTATACATTATAACGCAATACTACATAACGTTATACGTTATAACGTAATACTATATAACCTTGTACGTTATTTGGTAATACTATATAACGTTATACGTTATAACGTAATACTATATAAAGTTATACGTTATAACGTAATACTATATAACGTTATACGTTATATGGTAATACTATATAACGTTATACGTTATAACGTAATACTATATAAAGTTATACGTTATAACGTAATACTATATAACGTTATACGTTACATGGTAATACTATATAACGTTATACGTTATAACGCAATACTATATAACGTTATACGTTATATGGTAATACTATATAACGTTATACGTTATAACGTAATACTATATAAAGTTATACGTTATAACGTAATACTATAAGACGTTATACGTTATATGGTAATACTATATAACGTTATACGTTATAACGTAATACTACATAACGTTGTACGTTATAACGTAATACTATATAAAGTTATACGTTATAACTTAATACTATATGACGTTATACGTTATAACGTAATACTATATAACGTTATACGTTATAACGTAATACTATATGACGTTATACATTATATGGTAATACTATATAACGTTATACGTTATAACGTAATACTATATAAAGTTATACGTTATAACGTAATACTATATAACGTTATACGTTATAACGTAATACTATATAACGTTATACGTTATAACGCAATACTATGTAACGTTATACGTTATAACGTAATACTATATAACGTTATACGTCATAACGTAATACTATATAACGTTATACGTTACATGGTGATACTATATATCGTTATACGTTATAACGTAATACTACATAACGTTATACGTTATAACGTAATACTATATAACGTTATACGTCATAACGTAATACTATATAACGTTATACGATATAACGTAATACTATATAAAGTTATACGTTATAACGTAATACTATATAACCTTGTACGTTATATGGTAATACTATATAACGTTATACGTTACATGGTGATACTATATAACGTTATACGTTATAACATAATACTATATAAAGTTATACGTCATAACGTAATACTATATAACGTTATACGTTACATGGTGATACTATATAACGTTATACGTTATAACGTAATACTATATAACGTTATACGTTATAACGTAATTGTATATAACGTTATACGTTATAACGTAATACTATATAACGTTATACGTTATAACGTAATACTATATAACGTTATACGATATAACGTAATACTATATAAAGTTATACGTTATAACGTAATACTATATAACCTTGTACGTTATATGGTAATACTATATAACGTTATACGTTACATGGTGATACTATATAACGTTATACGTTATAACATAATACTATATAACGTTATACGTCATAACGTAATACTATATAACGTTATACGTTACATGGTGATACTATATATCGTTATACGTTATAACGTAATACTACATAACGTTATACGTTATAACGTAATACTATATAACGTTATACGTCATAACGTAATACTATATAACGTTATACGATATAACGTAATACTATATAAAGTTATACGTTATAACGTAATACTATATAACCTTGTACGTTATATGGTAATACTATATAACGTTATACGTTACATGGTGATACTATATAACGTTATACGTTATAACGTAATACTATATAATGTTATACGATATAACGTAATACTATATAACGATATACGTTATAACGTAATACTATATAACGTTATACGTTATAACGTAATACTATATAACGTTATACGTTATAACGTAATACTATACAACGTTATACGTTATAGCGTAATACTATATAACGTTATACGTTATAACGTAATACTATATAAAGTTATACGTTATAACGTAATACTATATAACCTTGTACGTTACATGGTGATACTATATAACGTTATACGTTATAACGTAATACTACATAAAGTTATACGTTATAACGTAATACTATATAACGTTATACGTTGTAACGTAATACTATATAACGTTATACGTTATAACGTAATACTATATAACGTTATACGTTATAACGTAATACTATATAACGCTATACGTTATATGCTGATACTATATCACGTTATAACGTAATACAATACAACGTTATACGTTATAACGTAATACTATATAACGTTATACGTTATAACGTAATACTATATAAAGTTATACGTTATAACGTAATACTATATAACGTTATACGTTATATGGTAATACTATATAACGTTATACGTTATAACGTAATACTATATAAAGTTATACGTTATAACGTAATACTATATAACGTTATACGTTATAACGCAATACTATGTAACGTTATACGTTATAACGTAATACTATATAACGTTATACGTTATAACGCAGTACTATGTAACGTTATACGTTATAACGTAATACTATATAACGTTATACGTCATAACGTAATACTATATAACGTTATACGTTACATGGTGATACTATATATCGTTATACGTTATAACGTAATACTACATAACGTTATACGTTATAACGTAATACTATATAACGTTATACGTCATAACGTAATACTATATAACGTTATACGATATAACGTAATACTATATAAAGTTATACGTTATAACGTAATACTATATAACCTTGTACGTTATATGGTAATACTATATAACGTTATACGTTACATGGTGATACTATATAACGTTATACGTTATAACATAATACTATATAACGTTATACGTCATAACGTAATACTATATAACGTTATACGTTACATGGTGATACTATATATCGTTATACGTTATAACGTAATACTACATAACGTTATACGTTATAACGTAATACTATATAACGTTATACGTCATAACGTAATACTATATAACGTTATACGATATAACGTAATACTATATAAAGTTATACGTTATAACGTAATACTATATAACCTTGTACGTTATATGGTAATACTATATAACGTTATACGTTACATGGTGATACTATATAACGTTATACGTTATAACGTAATACTATATAATGTTATACGATATAACGTAATACTATATAACGATATACGTTATAACGTAATACTATATAACGTTATACGTTATAACGTAATACTATATAACGTTATACGTTATAACGTAATACTATACAACGTTATACGTTATAGCGTAATACTATATAACGTTATACGTTATAACGTAATACTATATAAAGTTATACGTTATAACGTAATACTATATAACCTTGTACGTTACATGGTGATACTATATAACGTTATACGTTATAACGTAATACTACATAAAGTTATACGTTATAACGTAATACTATATAACGTTATACGTTGTAACGTAATACTATATAACGTTATACGTTATAACGTAATACTATATAACGTTATACGTTATAACGTAATACTATATAACGCTATACGTTATATGCTGATACTATATCACGTTATAACGTAATACAATACAACGTTATACGTTATAACGTAATACTATATAACGTTATACGTTATAACGTAATACTATATAAAGTTATACGTTATAACGTAATACTATATAACGTTATACGTTATATGGTAATACTATATAACGTTATACGTTATAACGTAATACTATATAAAGTTATACGTTATAACGTAATACTATATAACGTTATACGTTATAACGCAATACTATGTAACGTTATACGTTATAACGTAATACTATATAACGTTATACGTTATAACGTAATACTATATAAAGTTATACGTTATAACGTAATACTATATAACCTTGTACGTTATATGGTAATACTATATAACGTTATACGTTACATGGTGATACTATATAACGTTATACGTTATAACGTAATACTATATAATGTTATACGATATAACGTAATACTATATAACGATATACGTTATAACGTAATACTATATAACGTTATACGTTATAACGTAATACTATATAACGTTATACGTTACATGGTGATACTATATAACGTTATACGTTATAACATAATACTATATAAAGTCATACGTCATAACGTAATACTATATAACGTTATACGTTACATGGTGATACTATATAACGTTATACGTTATAACGTAATACTATATAACGTTATACGTTATAACGTAATACTATATAACGTTATACGTTATAACGTAATACTATATAACCTTGTACGTTATATGGTAATACTATATAACGTTATACGTCATAACGTAATTCTATATAACGTTATACGTTATATGGTAATACTATATAACGTTATACGTTATAACGTAATACTATATAAAGTTATACGTTATAACGTAATACTATATAACGTTATACGTTATAACGTAATACTATATAACGTTATACGTTATAACGTAATACTATATAACGTTATACGTTATAACGTAATTCTATATAACGTTATACGTTATAACGTAATACTATATAACGTTATACGTTATAACGTAATACTATATAACGTATTACGTTATAACGTAATACTATATAACGTTATACGTTATAACGTAATACTATATAACGTTATACGATATAACGTAATACTATATAACGATATACGTTATAACGTAATACTTTATAACGTTATACGTTATAACGTAATACTATATAACGTTATACGTTACATGGTGATACTATATAACGTTATACGTTATAACATAATACTATATAAAGTTATACGTCATAACGTAATACTATATAACGTTATACGTTACATGGTGATACTATATAACGTTATACGTTATAACGTAATACTATATAACGTTATACGTTATAACGTAATTGTATATAACGTTATACGTTATAACGTAATACTATATAACGTTATACGTTATAACGTAATACTATATAACGTTATACGATATAACGTAATACTATATAACGATATACGTTATAACGTAATACTTTATAACGTTATACGTTATAACGTAATACTATATAACGTTATACGTTACATGGTGATACTATATAACGTTATACGTTATAACATAATACTATATAAAGTTATACGTCATAACGTAATACTATATAACGTTATACGTTACATGGTGATACTATATAACGTTATACGTTATAACGTAATACTATATAACGTTATACGTTATAACGTAATACTATATAACGTTATACGTTATAACGTAATACTATATAACCTTGTACGTTATATGGTAATACTATATAACGTTATACGTCATAACGTAATACTATATAACGTTATACGTTATATGGTAATACTATATAACGTTATACGTTATAACGTAATACTATATAAAGTTATACGTTATAACGTAATACTATATAACGTTATACGTTATAACGTAATACTATATAAAGTTATACGTCATAACGTAATACTATATAACGTTATACGTTACATGGTGATACTATATATCGTTATACGTTATAACGTAATACTACATAACGTTATACGTTATAACGTAATACTATATAACGTTATACGTCATAACGTAATACTATCTAACGTTATACGTTATAACGTAATACTATATAACGTTATACGTTATATGGTAATACTATATAACGTTATACGTTATAACGTAATTGTATATAACGTTATACGTTATAACGTAATACTATATAACGTTATACGTTATAACGTAATACTATATAACGTTATACGATATAACGTAATACTATATAACGTTATACGATATAACGTAATACTATATAACGATATACGTTATAACGTAATACTTTATAACGTTATACGTTATAACGTAATACTATATAACGTTATACGTTACATGGTGATACTATATAACGTTATACGTTATAACATAATACTATATAAAGTTATACGTCATAACGTAATACTATATAACGTTATACGTTACATGGTGATACTATATAACGTTATACGTTATAACGTAATACTATATAACGTTATACGTTATAACGTAATACTATATAAAGTTATACGTTATAACGTAATACTATATAACGTTATACGTTATATGGTAATACTATATAACGTTATACGTTATAACGTAATACTATATAAAGTTATACGTTATAACGTAATACTATATAACGTTATACGTTATAACGCAATACTATGTAACGTTATACGTTATAACGTAATACTATATAACGTTATACGTTATAACGTAATACTATATAAAGTTATACGTTATAACGTAATACTATATAACCTTGTACGTTATATGGTAATACTATATAACGTTATACGTTACATGGTGATACTATATAACGTTATACGTTATAACGTAATACTATATAATGTTATACGATATAACGTAATACTATATAACGATATACGTTATAACGTAATACTATATAACGTTATACGTTATAACGTAATACTATATAACGTTATACGTTACATGGTGATACTATATAACGTTATACGTTATAACATAATACTATATAAAGTCATACGTCATAACGTAATACGATATAACGTTATACGTTACATGGTGATACTATATAACGTTATACGTTATAACGTAATACTATATAACGTTATACGTTATAACGTAATACTATATAACGTTATACGTTATAACGTAATACTATATAACCTTGTACGTTATATGGTAATACTATATAACGTTATACGTCATAACGTAATTCTATATAACGTTATACGTTATATGGTAATACTATATAACGTTATACGTTATAACGTAATACTATATAAAGTTATACGTTATAACGTAATACTATATAACGTTATACGTTATAACGTAATACTATATAACGTTATACGTTATAACGTAATACTATATAACGTTATACGTTATAACGTAATTCTATATAACGTTATACGTTATAACGTAATACTATATAACGTTATACGTTATAACGTAATACTATATAACGTATTACGTTATAACGTAATACTATATAACGTTATACGTTATAACGTAATACTATATAACGTTATACGATATAACGTAATACTATATAACGATATACGTTATAACGTAATACTTTATAACGTTATACGTTATAACGTAATACTATATAACGTTATACGTTACATGGTGATACTATATAACGTTATACGTTATAACATAATACTATATAAAGTTATACGTCATAACGTAATACTATATAACGTTATACGTTACATGGTGATACTATATAACGTTATACGTTATAACGTAATACTATATAACGTTATACGTTATAACGTAATTGTATATAACGTTATACGTTATAACGTAATACTATATAACGTTATACGTTATAACGTAATACTATATAACGTTATACGATATAACGTAATACTATATAACGATATACGTTATAACGTAATACTTTATAACGTTATACGTTATAACGTAATACTATATAACGTTATACGTTACATGGTGATACTATATAACGTTATACGTTATAACATAATACTATATAAAGTTATACGTCATAACGTAATACTATATAACGTTATACGTTACATGGTGATACTATATAACGTTATACGTTATAACGTAATACTATATAACGTTATACGTTATAACGTAATACTATATAACGTTATACGTTATAACGTAATACTATATAACCTTGTACGTTATATGGTAATACTATATAACGTTATACGTCATAACGTAATACTATATAACGTTATACGTTATATGGTAATACTATATAACGTTATACGTTATAACGTAATACTATATAAAGTTATACGTTATAACGTAATACTATATAACGTTATACGTTATAACGTAATACTATATAAAGTTATACGTCATAACGTAATACTATATAACGTTATACGTTACATGGTGATACTATATATCGTTATACGTTATAACGTAATACTACATAACGTTATACGTTATAACGTAATACTATATAACGTTATACGTCATAACGTAATACTATCTAACGTTATACGTTATAACGTAATACTATATAACGTTATACGTTATATGGTAATACTATATAACGTTATACGTTATAACGTAATACTATATAACGTTATACGTTATAACGTAATACTATATAACGTTATACGTTATAACGCAATACTATGTAACGTTATACGTTATAACGTAATACTATATAACGTTATACGTCATAACGTAATACTATATAACGTTATACGTTACATGGTGATACTATATATCGTTATACGTTATAACGTAATACTACATAACGTTATACGTTATAACGTAATACTATATAACGTTATACGTCATAACGTAATACTATATAACGTTATACGATATAACGTAATACTATATAAAGTTATACGTTATAACGTAATACTATATAACCTTGTACGTTATATGGTAATACTATATAACGTTATACGTTACATGGTGATACTATATAACGTTATACGTTATAACGTAATACTATATAATGTTATACGATATAACGTAATACTATATAACGATATACGTTATAACGTAATACTATATAACGTTATACGTTATAACGTAATACTATATAACGTTATACGTTATAACGTAATACTATACAACGTTATACGTTATAGCGTAATACTATATAACGTTATACGTTATAACGTAATACTATATAAAGTTATACGTTATAACGTAATACTATATAACCTTGTACGTTACATGGTGATACTATATAACGTTATACGTTATAACGTAATACTACATAAAGTTATACGTTATAACGTAATACTATATAACGTTATACGTTGTAACGTAATACTATATAACGTTATACGTTATAACGTAATACTATATAACGTTATACGTTATAACGTAATACTATATAACGCTATACGTTATATGCTGATACTATATCACGTTATAACGTAATACAATACAACGTTATACGTTATAACGTAATACTATATAACGTTATACGTTATAACGTAATACTATATAAAGTTATACGTTATAACGTAATACTATATAACGTTATACGTTATATGGTAATACTATATAACGTTATACGTTATAACGTAATACTATATAAAGTTATACGTTATAACGTAATACTATATAACGTTATACGTTATAACGCAATACTATGTATCGTTATACGTTATAACGTAATACTATATAACGTTATACGTTATAACGTAATACTATATAAAGTTATACGTTATAACGTAATACTATATAACCTTGTACGTTATATGGTAATACTATATAACGTTATACGTTACATGGTGATACTATATAACGTTATACGTTATAACGTAATACTATATAATGTTATACGATATAACGTAATACTATATAACGATATACGTTATAACGTAATACTATATAACGTTATACGTTATAACGTAATACTATATAACGTTATACGTTACATGGTGATACTATATAACGTTATACGTTATAACATAATACTATATAAAGTCATACGTCATAACGTAATACTATATAACGTTATACGTTACATGGTGATACTACATAAAGTTATACGTTATAACGTAATACTATATAACGTTATACGTTGTAACGTAATACTATATAACGTTATACGTTATAACGTAATACTATATAACGTTATACGTTATAACGTAATACTATATAACGCTATACGTTATATGCTGATACTATATCACGTTATAACGTAATACAATACAACGTTATACGTTATAACGTAATACTATATAACGTTATACGTTATAACGTAATACTATATAAAGTTATACGTTATAACGTAATACTATATAACGTTATACGTTATATGGTAATACTATATAACGTTATACGTTATAACGTAATACTATATAAAGTTATACGTTATAACGTAATACTATATAACGTTATACGTTATAACGCAATACTATGTAACGTTATACGTTATAACGTAATACTATATAACGTTATACGTTATAACGTAATACTATATAAAGTTATACGTTATAACGTAATACTATATAACCTTGTACGTTATATGGTAATACTATATAACGTTATACGTTACATGGTGATACTATATAACGTTATACGTTATAACGTAATACTATATAATGTTATACGATATAACGTAATACTATATAACGATATACGTTATAACGTAATACTATATAACGTTATACGTTATAACGTAATACTATATAACGTTATACGTTACATGGTGATACTATATAACGTTATACGTTATAACATAATACTATATAAAGTCATACGTCATAACGTAATACTATATAACGTTATACGTTACATGGTGATACTATATAACGTTATACGTTATAACGTAATACTATATAAAGTTATACGTTATAACGTAATACTATATAACGTTATACGTTATATGGTAATACTATATAACGTTATACGTTATAACGTAATACTATATAAAGTTATACGTTATAACGTAATACTATATAACGTTATACGTTATAACGCAATACTATGTAACGTTATACGTTATAACGTAATACTATATAACGTTATACGTTATAACGTAATACTATATAAAGTTATACGTTATAACGTAATACTATATAACCTTGTACGTTATATGGTAATACTATATAACGTTATACGTTACATGGTGATACTATATAACGTTATACGTTATAACGTAATACTATATAATGTTATACGATATAACGTAATACTATATAACGATATACGTTATAACGTAATACTATATAACGTTATACGTTATAACGTAATACTATATAACGTTATACGTTACATGGTGATACTATATAACGTTATACGTTATAACATAATACTATATAAAGTCATACGTCATAACGTAATACGATATAACGTTATACGTTACATGGTGATACTATATAACGTTATACGTTATAACGTAATACTATATAACGTTATACGTTATAACGTAATACTATATAACGTTATACGTTATACGTAATACTATATAACCTTGTACGTTATATGGTAATACTATATAACGTTATACGTCATAACGTAATTCTATATAACGTTATACGTTATATGGTAATACTATATAACGTTATACGTTATAACGTAATACTATATAAAGTTATACGTTATAACGTAATACTATATAACGTTATACGTTATAACGTAATACTATATAACGTTATACGTTATAACGTAATACTATATAACGTTATACGTTATAACGTAATTCTATATAACGTTATACGTTATAACGTAATACTATATAACGTTATACGTTATAACGTAATACTATATAACGTATTACGTTATAACGTAATACTATATAACGTTATACGTTATAACGTAATACTATATAACGTTTTACGATATAACGTAATACTATATAACGATATACGTTATAACGTAATACTTTATAACGTTATACGTTATAACGTAATACTATATAACGTTATACGTTACATGGTGATACTATATAACGTTATACGTTATAACATAATACTATATAAAGTTATACGTCATAACGTAATACTATATAACGTTATACGTTACATGGTGATACTATATAACGTTATACGTTATAACGTAATACTATATAACGTTATACGTTATAACGTAATTGTATATAACGTTATACGTTATAACGTAATACTATATAACGTTATACGTTATAACGTAATACTATATAACGTTATACGATATAACGTAATACTATATAACGATATACGTTATAACGTAATACTTTATAACGTTATACGTTATAACGTAATACTATATAACGTTATACGTTATAACGTAATACTATATAAAGTTATACGTTATAACGTAATACTATATAACCTTGTACGTTATATGGTAATACTATATAACGTTATACGTTACATGGTGATACTATATAACGTTATACGTTATAACGTAATACTATATAATGTTATACGATATAACGTAATACTATATAACGATATACGTTATAACGTAATACTATATAAAGTTATACGTTATAACGTAATACTATATAACCTTGTACGTTATATGGTAATACTATATAACGTTATACGTTACATGGTGATACTATATAACGTTATACGTTATAACGTAATACTATATAATGTTATACGATATAACGTAATACTATATAACGATATACGTTATAACGTAATACTATATAACGTTATACGTTATAACGTAATACTATATAACGTTATACGTTACATGGTGATACTATATAACGTTATACGTTATAACATAATACTATATAAAGTCATACGTCATAACGTAATACGATATAACGTTATACGTTACATGGTGATACTATATAACGTTATACGTTATAACGTAATACTATATAACGTTATACGTTATAACGTAATACTATATAACGTTATACGTTATAACGTAATACTATATAACCTTGTACGTTATATGGTAATACTATATAACGTTATACGTCATAACGTAATTCTATATAACGTTATACGTTATATGGTAATACTATATAACGTTATACGTTATAACGTAATACTATATAAAGTTATACGTTATAACGTAATACTATATAACGTTATACGTTATAACGTAATACTATATAACGTTATACGTTATAACGTAATACTATATAACGTTATACGTTATAACGTAATTCTATATAACGTTATACGTTATAACGTAATACTATATAACGTTATACGTTATAACGTAATACTATATAACGTATTACGTTATAACGTAATACTATATAACGTTATACGTTATAACGTAATACTATATAACGTTATACGATATAACGTAATACTATATAACGATATACGTTATAACGTAATACTTTATAACGTTATACGTTATAACGTAATACTATATAACGTTATACGTTACATGGTGATACTATATAACGTTATACGTTATAACATAATACTATATAAAGTTATACGTCATAACGTAATACTATATAACGTTATACGTTACATGGTGATACTATATAACGTTATACGTTATAACGTAATACTATATAACGTTATACGTTATAACGTAATTGTATATAACGTTATACGTTATAACGTAATACTATATAACGTTATACGTTATAACGTAATACTATATAACGTTATACGATATAACGTAATACTATATAACGATATACGTTATAACGTAATACTTTATAACGTTATACGTTATAACGTAATACTATATAACGTTATACGTTACATGGTGATACTATATAACGTTATACGTTATAACATAATACTATATAAAGTTATACGTCATAACGTAATACTATATAACGTTATACGTTACATGGTGAGACTATATAACGTTATACGTTATAACGTAATACTATATAACGTTATACGTTATAACGTAATACTATATAACGTTATACGTTATAACGTAATACTATATAACCTTGTACGTTATATGGTAATACTATATAACGTTATACGTCATAACGTAATACTATATAACGTTATACGTTATATGGTAATACTATATAACGTTATACGTTATAACGTAATACTATATAAAGTTATACGTTATAACGTAATACTATATAACGTTATACGTTATAACGTAATACTATATAAAGTTATACGTCATAACGTAATACTATATAACGTTATACGTTACATGGTGATACTATATATCGTTATACGTTATAACGTAATACTACATAACGTTATACGTTATAACGTAATACTATATAACGTTATACGTCATAACGTAATACTATCTAACGTTATACGTTATAACGTAATACTATATAACGTTATACGTTATATGGTAATACTATATAACGTTATACGTTATAACGTAATACTATATAACGTTATACGTTATAACGTAATACTATATAACGTTATACGTTATAACGCAATACTATATAACGTTATACGTTATAACGTAATACTATATAACGTTATACGTTATAACGTAATACTATATAACCTTGTACGTTATATGGTAATACTATATAACGTTATACGTCATAACGTAATTCTATATAACGTTATACGTTATATGGTAATACTATATAACGTTATACGTTATAACGTAATACTATATAAAGTTATACGTTATAACGTAATACTATATAACGTTATACGTTATAACGTAATACTATATAACGTTATACGTTATAACGTAATACTATATAACGTTATACGTTATAACGTAATTCTATATAACGTTATACGTTATAACGTAATACTATATAACGTTATACGTTATAACGTAATACTATATAACGTATTACGTTATAACGTAATACTATATAACGTTATACGTTATAACGTAATACTATATAACGTTATACGATATAACGTAATACTATATAACGATATACGTTATAACGTAATACTTTATAACGTTATACGTTATAACGTAATACTATATAACGTTATACGTTACATGGTGATACTATATAACGTTATACGTTATAACATAATACTATATAAAGTTATACGTCATAACGTAATACTATATAACGTTATACGTTACATGGTGATACTATATAACGTTATACGTTATAACGTAATACTATATAACGTTATACGTTATAACGTAATTGTATATAACGTTATACGTTATAACGTAATACTATATAACGTTATACGTTATAACGTAATACTATATAACGTTATACGATATAACGTAATACTATATAACGATATACGTTATAACGTAATACTTTATAACGTTATACGTTATAACGTAATACTATATAACGTTATACGTTACATGGTGATACTATATAACGTTATACGTTATAACATAATACTATATAAAGTTATACGTCATAACGTAATACTATATAACGTTATACGTTACATGGTGATACTATATAACGTTATACGTTATAACGTAATACTATATAACGTTATACGTTATAACGTAATACTATATAACGTTATACGTTATAACGTAATACTATATAACCTTGTACGTTATATGGTAATACTATATAACGTTATACGTCATAACGTAATACTATATAACGTTATACGTTATATGGTAATACTATATAACGTTATACGTTATAACGTAATACTATATAAAGTTATACGTTATAACGTAATACTATATAACGTTATACGTTATAACGTAATACTATATAAAGTTATACGTCATAACGTAATACTATATAACGTTATACGTTACATGGTGATACTATATATCGTTATACGTTATAACGTAATACTACATAACGTTATACGTTATAACGTAATACTATATAACGTTATACGTCATAACGTAATACTATCTAACGTTATACGTTATAACGTAATACTATATAACGTTATACGTTATATGGTAATACTATATAACGTTATACGTTATAACGTAATACTATATAACGTTATACGTTATAACGTAATACTATATAACGTTATACGTTATAACGCAATACTATGTAACGTTATACGTTATAACGTAATACTATATAACGTTATACGTCATAACGTAATACTATATAACGTTATACGTTACATGGTGATACTATATATCGTTATACGTTATAACGTAATACTACATAACGTTATACGTTATAACGTAATACTATATAACGTTATACGTCATAACGTAATACTATATAACGTTATACGATATAACGTAATACTATATAAAGTTATACGTTATAACGTAATACTATATAACCTTGTACGTTATATGGTAATACTATATAACGTTATACGTTACATGGTGATACTATATAACGTTATACGTTATAACGTAATACTATATAATGTTATACGATATAACGTAATACTATATAACGATATACGTTATAACGTAATACTATATAACGTTATACGTTATAACGTAATACTATATAACGTTATACGTTATAACGTAATACTATACAACGTTATACGTTATAGCGTAATACTATATAACGTTATACGTTATAACGTAATACTATATAAAGTTATACGTTATAACGTAATACTATATAACCTTGTACGTTACATGGTGATACTATATAACGTTATACGTTATAACGTAATACTACATAAAGTTATACGTTATAACGTAATACTATATAACGTTATACGTTGTAACGTAATACTATATAACGTTATACGTTATAACGTAATACTATATAACGTTATACGTTATAACGTAATACTATATAACGCTATACGTTATATGCTGATACTATATCACGTTATAACGTAATACAATACAACGTTATACGTTATAACGTAATACTATATAACGTTATACGTTATAACGTAATACTATATAAAGTTATACGTTATAACGTAATACTATATAACGTTATACGTTATATGGTAATACTATATAACGTTATACGTTATAACGTAATACTATATAAAGTTATACGTTATAACGTAATACTATATAACGTTATACGTTATAACGCAATACTATGTAACGTTATACGTTATAACGTAATACTATATAACGTTATACGTTATAACGTAATACTATATAAAGTTATACGTTATAACGTAATACTATATAACCTTGTACGTTATATGGTAATACTATATAACGTTATACGTTACATGGTGATACTATATAACGTTATACGTTATAACGTAATACTATATAATGTTATACGATATAACGTAATACTATATAACGATATACGTTATAACGTAATACAATATAACGTTATACGTTATAACGTAATACTATATAACGTTATACGTTACATGGTGATACTATATAACGTTATACGTTATAACATAATACTATATAAAGTCATACGTCATAACGTAATACTATATAACGTTATACGTTACATGGTGATACTATATAACGTTATACGTTATAACGTAATACTATATAACGTTATACGTTATAACGTAATACTATATAACGTTATACGTTATAACGTAATACTATATAACCTTGTACGTTATATGGTAATACTATATAACGTTATACGTCATAACGTAATTCTATATAACGTTATACGTTATATGGTAATACTATATAACGTTATACGTTATAACGTAATACTATATAAAGTTATACGTTATAACGTAATACTATATAACGTTATACGTTATAACGTAATACTATATAAAGTTATACGTCATAACGTAATACTATATAACGTTATACGTTACATGGTGATACTATATATCGTTATACGTTATAACGTAATACTACATAACGTTATACGTTATAACGTAATACTATATAACGTTATACGATATAACGTAATACTATATAACGATATACGTTATAACGTAATACTTTATAACGTTATACGTTATAACGTAATACTATATAACGTTATACGTTACATGGTGATACTATATAACGTTATACGTTATAACATAATACTATATAAAGTTATACGTCATAACGTAATACTATATAACGTTATACGTTACATGGTGATACTATATAACGTTATACGTTATAACGTAATACTATATAACGTTATACGTTATAACGTAATTGTATATAACGTTATACGTTATAACGTAATACTATATAACGTTATACGTTATAACGTAATACTATATAACGTTATACGATATAACGTAATACTATATAACGATATACGTTATAACGTAATACTTTATAACGTTATACGTTATAACGTAATACTATATAACGTTATACGTTACATGGTGATACTATATAACGTTATACGTTATAACATAATACTATATAAAGTTATACGTCATAACGTAATACTATATAACGTTATACGTTACATGGTGATACTATATAACGTTATACGTTATAACGTAATACTATATAACGTTATACGTTATAACGTAATACTATATAACGTTATACGTTATAACGTAATACTATATAACCTTGTACGTTATATGGTAATACTATATAACGTTATACGTCATAACGTAATACTATATAACGTTATACGTTATATGGTAATACTATATAACGTTATACGTTATAACGTAATACTATATAAAGTTATACGTTATAACGTAATACTATATAACGTTATACGTTATAACGTAATACTATATAAAGTTATACGTCATAACGTAATACTATATAACGTTATACGTTACATGGTGATACTATATATCGTTATACGTTATAACGTAATACTACATAACGTTATACGTTATAACGTAATACTATATAACGTTATACGTCATAACGTAATACTATCTAACGTTATACGTTATAACGTAATACTATATAACGTTATACGTTATATGGTAATACTATATAACGTTATACGTTATAACGTAATACTATATAACGTTATACGTTATAACGTAATACTATATAACGTTATACGTTATAACGCAATACTATGTAACGTTATACGTTATAACGTAATACTATATAACGTTATACGTCATAACGTAATACTATATAACGTTATACGTTACATGGTGATACTATATATCGTTATACGTTATAACGTAATACTACATAACGTTATACGTTATAACGTAATACTATATAACGTTATACGTCATAACGTAATACTATATAACGTTATACGATATAACGTAATACTATATAAAGTTATACGTTATAACGTAATACTATATAACCTTGTACGTTATATGGTAATACTATATAACGTTATACGTTACATGGTGATACTATATAACGTTATACGTTATAACGTAATACTATATAATGTTATACGATATAACGTAATACTATATAACGATATACGTTATAACGTAATACTATATAACGTTATACGTTATAACGTAATACTATATAACGTTATACGTTATAACGTAATACTATACAACGTTATACGTTATAGCGTAATACTATATAACGTTATACGTTATAACGTAATACTATATAAAGTTATACGTTATAACGTAATACTATATAACCTTGTACGTTACATGGTGATACTATATAACGTTATACGTTATAACGTAATACTACATAAAGTTATACGTTATAACGTAATACTATATAACGTTATACGTTGTAACGTAATACTATATAACGTTATACGTTATAACGTAATACTATATAACGTTATACGTTATAACGTAATACTATATAACGCTATACGTTATATGCTGATACTATATCACGTTATAACGTAATACAATACAACGTTATACGTTATAACGTAATACTATATAACGTTATACGTTATAACGTAATACTATATAAAGTTATACGTTATAACGTAATACTATATAACGTTATACGTTATATGGTAATACTATATAACGTTATACGTTATAACGTAATACTATATAAAGTTATACGTTATAACGTAATACTATATAACGTTATACGTTATAACGCAATACTATGTAACGTTATACGTTATAACGCAATACTATGTAACGTTATACGTTATAACGTAATACTATATAACGTTATACGTCATAACGTAATACTATATAACGTTATACGTTACATGGTGATACTATATATCGTTATACGTTATAACGTAATACTACATAACGTTATACGTTATAACGTAATACTATATAACGTTATACGTCATAACGTAATACTATATAACGTTATACGATATAACGTAATACTATATAAAGTTATACGTTATAACGTAATACTATATAACCTTGTACGTTATATGGTAATACTATATAACGTTATACGTTACATGGTGATACTATATAACGTTATACGTTATAACGTAATACTATATAATGTTATACGATATAACGTAATACTATATAACGATATACGTTATAACGTAATACTATATAACGTTATACGTTATAACGTAATACTATATAACGTTATACGTTATAACGTAATACTATACAACGTTATACGTTATAGCGTAATACTATATAACGTTATACGTTATAACGTAATACTATATAAAGTTATACGTTATAACGTAATACTATATAACCTTGTACGTTACATGGTGATACTATATAACGTTATACGTTATAACGTAATACTACATAAAGTTATACGTTATAACGTAATACTATATAACGTTATACGTTGTAACGTAATACTATATAACGTTATACGTTATAACGTAATACTATATAACGTTATACGTTATAACGTAATACTATATAACGCTATACGTTATATGCTGATACTATATCACGTTATAACGTAATACAATACAACGTTATACGTTATAACGTAATACTATATAACGTTATACGTTATAACGTAATACTATATAAAGTTATACGTTATAACGTAATACTATATAACGTTATACGTTATATGGTAATACTATATAACGTTATACGTTATAACGTAATACTATATAAAGTTATACGTTATAACGTAATACTATATAACGTTATACGTTATAACGCAATACTATGTAACGTTATACGTTATAACGTAATACTATATAACGTTATACGTTATAACGTAATACTATATAAAGTTATACGTTATAACGTAATACTATATAACCTTGTACGTTATATGGTAATACTATATAACGTTATACGTTACATGGTGATACTATATAACGTTATACGTTATAACGTAATACTATATAATGTTATACGATATAACGTAATACTATATAACGATATACGTTATAACGTAATACTATATAACGTTATACGTTATAACGTAATACTATATAACGTTATACGTTACATGGTGATACTATATAACGTTATACGTTATAACATAATACTATATAAAGTCATACGTCATAACGTAATACTATATAACGTTATACGTTACATGGTGATACTATATAACGTTATACGTTATAACGTAATACTATATAACGTTATACGTTATAACGTAATACTATATAACGTTATACGTTATAACGTAATACTATATAACCTTGTACGTTATATGGTAATACTATATAACGTTATACGTCATAACGTAATTCTATATAACGTTATACGTTATATGGTAATACTATATAACGTTATACGTTATAACGTAATACTATATAAAGTTATACGTTATAACGTAATACTATATAACGTTATACGTTATAACGTAATACTATATAACGTTATACGTTATAACGTAATACTATATAACGTTATACGTTATAACGTAATTCTATATAACGTTATACGTTATAACGTAATACTATATAACGTTATACGTTATAACGTAATACTATATAACGTATTACGTTATAACGTAATACTATATAACGTTATACGTTATAACGTAATACTATATAACGTTATAGGATATAACGTAATACTATATAACGATATACGTTATAACGTAATACTTTATAACGTTATACGTTATAACGTAATACTATATAACGTTATACGTTACATGGTGATACTATATAACGTTATACGTTATAACATAATACTATATAAAGTTATACGTCATAACGTAATACTATATAACGTTATACGTTACATGGTGATACTATATAACGTTATAGGATATAACGTAATACTATATAACGATATACGTTATAACGTAATACTTTATAACGTTATACGTTATAACGTAATACTATATAACGTTATACGTTACATGGTGATACTATATAACGTTATACGTTATAACATAATACTATATAAAGTTATACGTCATAACGTAATACTATATAACGTTATACGTTACATGGTGATACTATATAACGTTATACGTTATAACGTAATTGTATATAAAGTTATACGTCATAACGTAATACTATATAAAGTTATACGTTATAACGTAATACTATATAACGTTATACGTTATAACGTAATACTATATAACGTTATACGTTATAACGTAATACTATATAACGTTATACGTTATAACGTAATTCTATATAACGTTATACGTTATAACGTAATACTATATAACGTTATACGTTATAACGTAATACTATATAACGTATTACGTTATAACGTAATACTATATAACGTTATACGTTATAACGTAATACTATATAACGTTATAGGATATAACGTAATACTATATAACGATATACGTTATAACGTAATACTTTATAACGTTATACGTTATAACGTAATACTATATAACGTTATACGTTACATGGTGATACTATATAACGTTATACGTTATAACATAATACTATATAAAGTTATACGTCATAACGTAATACTATATAACGTTATACGTTACATGGTGATACTATATAACGTTATACGTTATAACGTAATTGTATATAACGTTATACGTTATAACGTAATACTATATAACGTTATACGTTATAACGTAATACTATATAACGTTATACGATATAACGTAATACTATATAACGATATACGTTATAACGTAATACTTTATAACGTTATACGTTATAACGTAATACTATATAACGTTATACGTTACATGGTGATACTATATAACGTTATACGTTATAACATAATACTATATAAAGTTATACGTCATAACGTAATACTATATAACGTTATACGTTACATGGTGATACTATATAACGTTATACGTTATAACGTAATACTATATAACGTTATACGTTATAACGTAATACTATATAACGTTATACGTTATAACGTAATACTATATAACCTTGTACGTTATATGGTAATACTATATAACGTTATACGTCATAACGTAATACTATATAACGTTATACGTTATATGGTAATACTATATAACGTTATACGTTATAACGTAATACTATATAAAGTTATACGTTATAACGTAATACTATATAACGTTATACGTTATAACGTAATACTATATAAAGTTATACGTCATAACGTAATACTATATAACGTTATACGTTACATGGTGATACTATATATCGTTATACGTTATAACGTAATACTATATAACGTTATACGTCATAACGTAATACTATCTAACGTTATACGTTATAACGTAATACTATATAACGTTATACGTTATATGGTAATACTATATAACGTTATACGTTATAACGTAATACTATATAACGTTATACGTTATAACGTAATACTATATAACGTTATACGTTATAACGCAATACTATGTAACGTTATACGTTATAACGTAATACTATATAACGTTATACGTCATAACGTAATACTATATAACGTTATACGTTACATGGTGATACTATATATCGTTATACGTTATAACGTAATACTACATAACGTTATACGTTATAACGTAATACTATATAACGTTATACGTCATAACGTAATACTATATAACGTTATACGATATAACGTAATACTATATAAAGTTATACGTTATAACGTAATACTATATAACCTTGTACGTTATATGGTAATACTATATAACGTTATACGTTACATGGTGATACTATATAACGTTATACGTTATAACGTAATACTATATAATGTTATACGATATAACGTAATACTATATAACGATATACGTTATAACGTAATACTATATAACGTTATACGTTATAACGTAATACTATATAACGTTATACGTTATAACGTAATACTATACAACGTTATACGTTATAGCGTAATACTATATAACGTTATACGATATAACGTAATACTATATAACGTTATACGTTATAACGCAATACTATATAACGTTATACGTTATATGGTAATACTATATAACGTTATACGTTATAACATAGTACTATATAAAGTTATACGTCATAACGTAATACTATATAACGTTATACGTTACATGGTGATACTATATATCGTTATACATTATAACGCAATACTACATAACGTTATACGTTATAACGTAATACTATATAACGTTATACGTCATAACGTAATACTATATAACGTTATACGTTATAACGTAATACTATATAACGTTATACGTTATAACGTAATACTATATAAAGTTATACGTTATAACGTAATACTATATAACGTTATACGTTATAACGTAATACTATATAACGTTATACGTTATAACGTAATACTATATAACGTTATACGTTATAACGTAATACTATATAACGTTATACGTTATAACGTAATACTATATAACGTTATACGTTATAACGTAATACTATATAACGTTATACGATATAACGTAATACTATATAACGATATACGTTATAACGTAATACTATATAACGTTATACGTTATAACGTAATACTATATAACGTTATACGTTACATGGTGATACTATATAACGTTATACGTTATAACATAATACTATATAAAGTTATACGTCATAACGTAATACTATATAACGTTATACGTTACATGGTGATACTATATAACGTTATACGTTATAACGTAATACTATATAACGTTATACGTTATAACGTAATACTATATAACGTTATACGTTATAACGTAATACTATATAACCTTGTACGTTATACGGTAATACTATATAACGTTATACGTCATAACGTAATACTATATAACGTTATACATGATAACGTAATACTATATAACGATATACGTTATAACGCAATACTATATAACGTTATACGTTATAACGTAATACTATATAACGTTATACGATAGAACGTAATACTATATAACGTTATACGTTATAACGCAATACTATATAACGTTATACGTTACATGGTGATACTATATATCGTTATACGTTATAACGTAATACTACATAACGTTATACGTTATAACGTAATACTATATAACGTTATACGTCATAACGTAATACTATATAACGTTATACGATATAACGTAATACTATATAAAGTTATACGTTATAACGCAATACTATATAACGTTATTCGTTATATGGTAATACTATATAACGTTATACGTTATAACGTAATACTATATAAAGTTATACGTTATAACGTAATACTATATAACGTTATACGTTATATGGTAATACTATATAACGTTATACGTTATAACGTAATACTATATAACGTTATACGTTATAACGTAATACTATATAACCTTGTACGTTATATGGTAATACTATATAACGTTATACGTTATAACGTAATACTATATAAAGTTATACGTTATAACGTAATACTATATAACGTTATACGTTATAACGTAATACTATATGACGTTATACGTTATATGGTAATACTATATAACGTTATACGTTATAACGTAATACTACATGACGTTATACGTTATAACGTAATACTATATAACGTTATACGATATAACGTAATACTATATAAAGTTATACGTTATAACGCAATACTATATAACGTTATTCGTTATATGGTAATACTATATAACGTTATACGTTATAACGTAATACTATATAAAGTTATACGTTATAACGTAATACTATATAACCTTGTACGTTATATGGTAATACTATATAACGTTATACGTTACATGGTGATACTATATAACGTTATACGTTATAACGTAATACTATATAATGTTATACGATATAACGTAATACTATATAACGATATACGTTATAACGTAATACTATATAACGTTATACGTTATAACGTAATACTATATAACGTTATACGTTATAACGTAATACTATACAACGTTATACGTTATAACGTAATACTATATAACGTTATACGTTATAACGTAATACTATATAAAGTTATACGTTATAACGTAATACTATATAACCTTGTACGTTACATGGTGATACTATATAACGTTATACGTTATAACGTAATACTACATAAAGTTATACGTTATAACGTAACACTATATAACGTTATACGTTATATGGTAATACTATATAACGTTATACGTTATAACGTAATACTATATAAAGTTATACGTTATAACGTAATACTATATAACGTTATACGTTATATGGTAATACTATGTAACGTTATACGTTATAACGTAATACTATATAACGTTATACGTTATAACGTAATACTATATAAAGTTATACGTTATAACGTAATACTATATAACCTTGTACGTTATATGGTAATACTATATATCGTTATACGTTATAACGCAATACTACATAACGTTATACGTTATAACGTAATACTATATAATGTTATACGATATAACGCAATACTATATAACGATATACGTTATAACGTAATACTATATAACGATATACGTTATAACGTAATACTATATAACGTTATACGTTACATGGTGATACTATATAACGTTATACGTTATAACATAATACTATATACAGTTATACGTCATAACGCAATACTATATAACGTTATACGTTACATGGTGATACTATATAACGTTATACGTTATAACGTAATACTATATAACGTTATACGTTATAACGCAATACTATATAACGTTATACGTTATATGGTAATACTATATAACGTTATACGTTATAACATAGTACTATATAAAGTTATACGTCATAACGTAATACTATATAACGTTATACGTTACATGGTGATACTATATATCGTTATACGTTATAACGTAATACTACATAACGTTATACGTTATAACGTAATACTATATAACGTTATACGTCATAACGTAATACTATATAACGTTATACGTTATAACGTAATACTATATAACGTTATACGTTATAACATAGTACTATATAAAGTTATTCGTCATAACGTAATACTATATAACGTTATACGATATAACGTAATACTATATAAAGTTATACGTTATAACGCAATACTATATAACGTTATTCGTTATATGGTAATACTATATAACGTTATACGTTATAACGTAATACTATATAAAGTTATACGTTATAACGTAATACTATATAACGTTATACGTTATATGGTAATACTATATAACGTTATACGTTATAACGTAATACTATATAACGTTATACGATATAACGTAATACTATATAACCTTGTACGTTATATGGTAATACTATATAACGTTATACGTTATAACGTAATACTATATAAAGTTATACGTTATAACGTAATACTATATAACCTTGTACGTTATATGGTAATACTATATAACGTTATACGTCATAACGTAATACTATATAACGTTATACATGATAACGTAATACTATATAACGTTATACGTTATAACGCAATACTATATAACGTTATACGTTATATGGTAATACTATATAACGTTATACGTTATAACATAGTACTATATAAAGTTATACGTCATAACGTAATACTATATAACGTTATACGTTACATGGTGATACTATATATCGTTATACGTTATAACGTAATACTACATAACGTTATACGTTATAACGTAATACTATATAACGTTATACGTCATAACGTAATACTATATAACGTTATACGTTATAACGTAATACTATATAACGTTATACGTTATAACGTAATACTACATGACGTTATACGTTATAACGTAATACTATATAACGTTATACGATATAACGTAATACTATATAAAGTTATACGTTACAACGCAATACTATATAACGTTATTCGTTATATGGTAATACTATATAACGTTATACGTTATAACGTAATACTATATAAAGTTATACGTTATAACGTAATACTATATAACCTTGTACGTTATATGGTAATACTATATAACGTTATACGTTACATGGTGATACTATATAACGTTATACGTTATAACGTAATACTATATAATGTTATACGATATAACGTAATACTATATAACGATATACGTTATAACGTAATACTATATAACGTTATACGTTATAACGTAATACTATATAACGTTATACGTTATAACGTAATACTATACAACGTTATACGTTATAACGTAATACTATATAACGTTATACGTTATAACATAGTACTATATAAAGTTATACGTCATAACGTAATACGATATAACGTTATACGCTACATGGTGATACTATATATCGTTATACGTTATAACGCAATACTACATAACGTTATACGTTATAACGTAATACTATATAACGTTATACGTCATAACGTAATACTATATAACGTTATACGTTATAACGTAATACTATATAACGTTATACGTTATATGGTAATACTATATAACGTTGTACGTTATAACGTAATACTATATAAAGTTATACGTTATATCGTAATACTATATAACGTTATACGTTATAACGTAATACTATATAACGTTATACGTTATAACGTAATACTATATAACGTTATACGTTATAACGTAATACTATATAACGTTATACGTTATAACGTAATACTATATAACGTTATACGTTATAACGTAATACTATATAACGTTATACGATATAACGTAATACTATATAACGATATACGTTATAACGTAATACTATATAACGTTATACGTTATAACGTAATACAATATAACGTTATACGTTACATGGTGATACTATATAACGTTATACGTTATAACATAATACTATATAAAGTTATACGTCATAACGTAATACTATATAACGTTATACGTTACATGGTGATACTATATAACGTTATACGTTATAACGTAATACTATATAACGTTATACGTTATAACGTAATACTATATAACGTTATACGTTATAACGTAATACTATATAACCTTGTACGTTATATGGTAATACTATATAACGTTATACGTCATAACGTAATACTATATAACGTTATACATGATAACGTAATACTATATAACGTTATACGTTATAACGCAATACTATATAACGTTATACGTTATAACGTAATACTATATAACGTTATACGATATAACGTAATACTATATAACGTTATACGTTATAACGCAATACTATATAACGTTATACGTTATATGGTAATACTATATAACGTTATACGTTATAACATAGTACTATATAAAGTTATACGTCATAACGTAATACTATATAACGTTATACGTTACATGGTGATACTATATATCGTTATACGTTATAACGTAATACTACATAACGTTATACGTTATAACGTAATACTATATAACGTTAAACGTCATAACGTAATACTATCTAACGTTATACGTTATAACGTAATACTATATAACGTTATACGTTATATGGTAATACTATATAACGTTATACGTTATAACGTAATACTATATAAAGTTATACGTTATAACGTAATACTATATAACGATATACGTTATAACGTAATACTATATAACGTTATACGTTACATGGTGATACTATATAACGTTATACGTTATAACATAATACTATATAAAGTTATACGTCATAACGCAATACTATATAACGTTATACGTTACATGGTGATACTATATAACGTTATACGTTATAACGTAATACTATATAACGTTATACGTTATAACGTAATACTATTTAACGTTATACGTTATAACGTAATACTATATAACCTTGTACGTTATATGGTAATACTATATAACGTTATACGTCATAACGTAATACTATATAACGTTATACATGATAACGTAATACTATATAACGTTATACGTTATAACGCAATACTATATAACGTTATACGTTATAACGTAATACTATATAACGTTATACGATATAACGTAATACTATATAACGTTATACGTTATAACGCAATACTATATAACGTTATACGTTATATGGTAATACTATATAACGTTATACGTTATAACATAGTACTATATAAAGTTATACGTCATAACGTAATACGATATAACGTTATACGCTACATGGTGATACTATATATCGTTATACGTTATAACGCAATACTACATAACGTTATACGTTATAACGTAATACTATATAACGTTATACGTCATAACGTAATACTATATAACGTTATACGTTATAACGTAATACTATATAACGTTATACGTTATATGGTAATACTATATAACGTTATACGTTATAACGTAATACTATATAAAGTTATACGTTATAACGTAATACTATATAACGTTATACGTCATAACGTAATACTATATAACGTTATACGTTATAACGTAATACTATATAACGTTATACGTTACATGGTGATACTATATAACGTTATACGTTATAACATAATACTATATAAAGTTATACGTCATAACGTAATACTATATAACGTTATACGTTACATGGTGATACTATATAACGTTATACGTTATAACGTAATACTATATAACGTTATACGTTATAACGTAATACTATATAACGTTATACGTTATAACGTAATACTATATAACCTTGTACGTTATATGGTAATACTATATAACGTTATACGTCATAACGTAATACTATATAACGTTATACATGATAACGTAATACTATATAACGTTATACGTTATAACGCAATACTATATAACGTTATACGTTATAACGTAATACTATATAACGTTATACGATATAACGTAATACTATATAACGTTATACGTTATAACGCAATACTATATAACGTTATACGTTATATGGTAATACTATATAACGTTATACGTTATAACATAGTACTATATAAAGTTATACGTCATAACGTAATACTATATAACGTTATACGTTACATGGTGATACTATATATCGTTATACGTTATAACGTAATACTACATAACGTTATACGTTATAACGTAATATTATATAACGTTAAACGTCATAACGTAATACTATCTAACGTTATACGTTATAACGTAATACTATATAACGTTATACGTTATATGGTAATACTATATAACGTTATACGTTATAACGTAATACTATATAAAGTTATACGTTATAACGTAATACTATATAACGTTATACGTTATAACGTAATACTATATAATGTTATACGTTATAACGTAATACTATATGACGTTATACGTTATATGGTAATACTATATAACGTTATACGTTATAACGTAATACTATACAACGTTATACGTTATAACGTAATACTATATAACGTTATACGTTATAACGTAATACTATATAAAGTTATACGTTATAACGTAATACTATATAACCTTGTACGTTACATGGTGATACTATATAACGTTATACGTTATAACGTAATACTACATAAAGTTATACGTTATAACGTAATACTATATAACGTTATACGTTATAACGTAATACTATATAAAGTTATACGTTATAACTTAATACTATATAACGTTATACGTTATAACGTAATACTATATAACGTTATACGTTATAACGTAATACTATATGACGTTATACGTTATATGGTAATACTATATAACGTTATACGTTATAACGTAATACTATATAAAGTTATACGTTATAACTTAATACTATATAACGTTATACGTTATAACGTAATACTATATAACGTTATACGTTATAACGTAATACTATATAAAGTTATACGTTATAACGTAATACTATATAACCTTGTACGTTATATGGTAATACTATATAACGTTATACGTTATAACGTAATACTATATAACGTTATACGTTATAACGTAATACTATACAACGTTATACGTTATAACGTAATACTATATAACGTTATACGTTATAACGTAATACTATATAAAGTTATACGTTATAACGTAATACTATATAACCTTGTACGTTACATGGTGATACTATATAACGTTATACGTTATAACGTAATACTACATAAAGTTATACGTTATAACGTAATACTATATAACGTTATACGTTATATGGTAATACTATATAACGTTATACGTTATAACGTAATACTATATAAAGTTATACGTTATAACGTAATACTATATAACGTTATACGTTATATGGTAATACTATATAACGTTATACGTTATAACGTAATACTATATAACGTTATACGTTATAACGTAATACTATATAAAGTTATACGTTATAACGTAATACTATATAACCTTGTACGTTATATGGTAATACTATATATCGTTATACGTTATAACGTAATACTATATAAAGTTATACGTTATAACGTAATACTATATAACCTTGTACGTTATATGGTAATACTATATAACGTTATACGTTATAACGTAATACTATATAACGTTATACGTTATAACGTAATACTATACAACGTTATACGTTATAACGTAATACTATATAACGTTATACGTTATAACGTAATACTATATAAAGTTATACGTTATAACGTAATACTATATAACCTTGTACGTTACATGGTGATACTATATAACGTTATACGTTATAACGTAATACTACATAAAGTTATACGTTATAACGTAATACTATATAACGTTATACGTTATATGGTAATACTATATAACGTTATACGTTATAACGTAATACTATATAAAGTTATACGTTATAACGTAATACTATATAACGTTATACGTTATATGGTAATACTATGTAACGTTATACGTTATAACGTAATACTATATAACGTTATACGTTATAACGTAATACTATATAAAGTTATACGTTATAACGTAATACTATATAACCTTGTACGTTATATGGTAATACTATATATCGTTATACGTTATAACGCAATACTACATAACGTTATACGTTATAACGCAATACTACATAACGTTATACGTTATAACGTAATACTATATAATGTTATACGATATAACGTAATACTATATAACGTTATACGATATAACGTAATACTATATAACGTTATACGTTATAACGCAATACTATATAACGTTATACGTTATATGGTAATACTATATAACGTTATAGGTTATAACATAGTACTATATAAAGTTATACGTCAAAACGTAATACTATATAACGTTATACGTTACATGGTGATACTATATATCGTTATACGTTATAACGCAATACTACTTAACGTTATACGTTATAACGTAATACTATATAACGTTATACGTCATAACGTAATACTATATAACGTTATACGTTATAACGTAATACTATATAACGTTATACGTTATATGGTAATACTATATAACGTTATACGTTATAACGTAATACTATATAAAGTTATACGTTATAACGTAATACTATATAACGTTATACGTTATAACGTAATACTATATAACGTTATACGTTATAACGTAATACTATATAACGTTATACGTTATAACGTAATACTATATAACGTTATACGTTATAACGTAATACTATATAATGTTATACGTTATAACGTAATACTATATAACGTTATACGATATAACGTAATACTATATAACGATATACGTTATAACGTAATACTATATAACGTTATACGTTATAACGTAATACTATATAACGTTATACGTTACATGGTGATACTATATAACGTTATACGTTATAACATAATACTATATAAAGTTATACGTCATAACGTAATACTATATAACGTTATACGTTACATGGTGATACTATATAACGTTATACGTTATAACGTAATACTATATAACGTTATACGTTATAACGTAATACTATATAACGTTATACGTTATAACGTAATACTATATAACCTTGTACGTTATATGGTAATACTATATAACGTTATACGTCATAACGTAATACCATATAACGTTATACATGATAACGTAATACTATATAACGTTATACGTTATAACGCAATACTATATAACGTTATACGTTATAACGTAACACTATATAACGTTATACGATATAACGTAATACTATATAACGTTATACGTTATAACGCAATACTATATAACGTTATACGTTATATGGTAATACTATATAACGTTATACGTTATAACATAGTACTATATAAAGTTATACGTCATAACGTAATACTATATAACGTTATACGTCATAACGTAATACTATCTAACGTTATACGTTATAACGTAATACTATATAACGTTATACGTTATAACGTAATACTATATAAAGTTAGACGTTATAACTTAATACTATGTAACGTTATACGTTATAACGTAATACTATATAACGTTATACGTTATAACGTAATACTATATAAAGTTATACGTTATAACGTAATACTATATAACCTTGTACGTTATATGGTAATACTATATAACGTTATACGTTATAACGTAATACTATATAAAGTTATACGTTATAACGTAATACTATATAACGTTATACGTTATATGGTAATACTATATAACGTTATACGTTATAACGTAATACTATATAACGTTATACGTTATAACGTAATACTATATAACCTTGTACGTTATATGGTAATACTATATAACGTTATACGTTATAACTTAATACTATATAAAGTTATACGTTATAACGTAATACTATATAACGTTATACGTTATAACGTAATACTATATGACGTTATACGTTGTATGGTAATACTATATAACGTTATACGTTATAACGTAATACTACATAACGTTATACGTTATAACGTAATACTATATAACGTTATACGATATAACGTAATACTATATAAAGTTATACGTTATAACGCAATACTATATAACGTTATTCGTTATATGGTAATACTATATAACGTTATACGTTATAACGTAATACTATATAAAGTTATACGTTATAACGTAATACTATATAACCTTGTACGTTATATGGTAATACTATATAACGTTATACGTTACATGGTGATACTATATAACGTTATACGTTATAACGTAATACTATATAATGTTATACGATATAACGTAATACTATATAACGATATACGTTATAACGTAATACTATATAACGTTATACGTTATAACGTAATACTATATAACGTTATACGTTATAACGTAATACTATACAACGTTATACGTTATAACGTAATACTATATAACGTTATACGTTATAACGTAATACTATATAAAGTTATACGTTATAACGTAATACTATATAACCTTGTACGTTACATGGTGATACTATATAACGTTATACGTTATAACGTAATACTACATAAAGTTATACGTTATAACGTAATACTATATAACGTTATACGTTATATGGTAATAGTATATAACGTTATACGTTATAACGTAATACTGTATAAAGTTATACGTCATAACGTAATACTATATAACGTTATACGTTACATGGTGATACTATATAACGTTATACGTTATAACGTAATACTATATAACGTTATACGTTATATCGTAATACTATATAACGTTATACGTTATAACGTAATACTATATAACCTTGTACGTTATATGGTAATACTATATAACGTTATACGTCATAACGTAATACTATATAACGTTATACATGATAACGTAATACTATATAACGTTATACGTTATAACGCAATACTATATAACCTTATACGTTATAACGTAATACTATATAACGTTATACGATATAACGTAATACTATATAACGTTATACGTTATAACGCAATACTATATAACGTTATACGTTATATGGTAATACTATATAACGTTATACGTTATAACATAGTACTATATAAAGTTATACGTCATAACGTAATACTATATAACGTTATACGTTACATGGTGATACTATATATCGTTATACGTTATAACGCAATACTACATAACGTTATACGTTATAACGTAATACTATATAACGTTATACGTCATAACGTAATACTATATAACGTTATACGTTATAACGTAATACTATATAACGTTATACGTTATATGGTAATACTATATAACGTTATTCGTTATAACGTAATACTATATAAAGTTATACGTTATAACGTAATACTATATAACGTTATACGTTATAACGTAATACTATATAACGTTATACGTTATAACGTAATACTATATAACGTTATACGTTATAACGTAATACTATATAACGTTATACGTTATAACGTAATACTATATAACGTTATACGTTATAACGTAATACTATATAACGTTATACGTTATAACGTAATACTATATAACGTTATACGATATAACGTAATACTATATAACGATATACGTTATAACGTAATACTATATAAAGTTATACGTTATAACGTAATACTATATGACGTTATACGTTATATGGTAATACTATATAACGTTATACGTTATAACGTAATACTACATAACGTTATACGTTATAACGTAATACTATATAACCTTGTACGATATATGGTAATACTATATAACGTTATACGTTATAACGTAATACTATATAAGTTATACGTTATAACTTAATACTATATAACGTTATACGTTATAACGTAATACTATATAACGTTATACGTTATAGCGTAATACTATATAAAGTTATTACGTTATAACGTAATACTATATAACCTTGTACGTTATATGGTAATACTAATATAACGTTATACGTTACAACGTAATACTATATAAAGTTATACGTTATAACGTAATACTATATAACGTTATACGTTATATGGTAATACTATATAACGTTATACGTTATAACGTAATACTATATAAAGTTATACGTTATAACGTAATACTATATAACCTTGTACGTTATATGGTAATACTATATAACGTTATACGTTACATGGTGATACTATATAACGTTATACGTTATAACATAATACTATATAAAGTTATACGTCATAACGTAATACTATATAACGTTATACGTTACATGGTGTGATACTATATAACGTTATACGTTATAACGGAATACTATATTACGTTATACGTTATAACGTTAATACTATATAAACGTTATACGTTATAACGTAATACTATATAACGTTATACGTTATAACGTTATACTATATAACGTTATACGATATAACGTACTATATAACGTTATACGTTATAACGCAATACTATATAAACGTTCTACGTTATATGGTAATACTATATAACGTTATACGTTATAACATAGTACTATATAAAGTTATCCGTCATAACGTAATACTATATAACGTTATACGTTACATGGTGATACTATATATCGTTATACGTTATAACGCAATACTAAATAACGTTATACGTTATAACGTAATACTATATAACGTTATACGTCATAACGTAATACTATATAACGTTATACGTTATAACGTAATACTATATAACGTTATACGTTAAATGGTAATACTATATAACGTTATACGTTATAACGTAATACTATATAAAGTTATACGTTATAACGTAATACTATATAACGTTATACGTTATAACGTAATACTATATAACGTTATACGTTATATGGTAATACTATATAACGTTATACGTTATAACGTAATACTATATAAGTTATACGTTATAACGTAATACTATATAACGTTATACGTTATAACGTAATACTATATAAAGTTATACGTTATAACGTAATACTATATGGGCCGTTATACGTTATATGGTAATACTATATAACGTTATACGTTATAACGTAATACTACATAACGTTATACGTTATAACGTAATACTATATAAAGTTATACGTTATAACTTAATACTATATAACGTTATACGTTATAACGTAATACTATATAACGTTATACGTTATAACGTAATACTATATGACGTTTATACGTTATATGGTAATACTATATACGTTATACGTTATAACGTAATACTATATAGAGTTATACGTTATAAGTAATAGCTATATAACCTTGTACGTTATATGGTAATACTATATAACGTTATACGTTATAACGTAATACTATATAAAGTTATACGTTATAACGTAATACTATATAACGTTATACGTTATATGGTAATACTATATAACGTTATACGTTATAACGTAATACTATATAACGTTATACGTTATAACGTAATACTTATATAACGTTATACGTTATAACGTAATACTATATAACGTTATACGTTATAACGTAATACTATATAACGTTATACGTTACATGGTGATACTATATAACGTTATACGTTATAAACGTAATACTATATAATGTTATACGTTATAACGTATTACTATATTAACGTTATACGTTATAAACGTATTACTATATAACGTTATACGTTATAACGTATTACTATATAACGTTATACGTTATAACGCAATACTATGTAACGTTATACGTTATAACGTAATACTATATAACGTTATACGTTATAACGTAATACTATATAACGTTATACGTATTAACGTAATACTATATAACGTTATACGTTATAACGTAATACTATATAAAGTTATACGTTATTAACGTAATACTATATAACGTTATACGTTATAACGCAATACTATGTAACGTTATACGTTATAACGTAATACTATATAACGTTATACGTTACATGGTGATACTATATAACGTTATACGTTATAACGTAATACTCATATAATGTTATACGTTATAACGTATTACTATATAACGTTATACGTTATAACGTATTACTATATAACGTTATACGTTATAACGCAATACTATATAACGTTATACGTTATAACGCAATACTATGTAACGTTATACGTTATAACGTAATACTATATAACGTTATACGTTATAACGTAATACTATATAACGTTATACGTTATAACGCAATACTATGTAACGTTATACGACTATAACGTAATACTATATAACGTTATACGTTACATGGTGATACTATATAGCGTTATACGTTATAACGTAATACTATATAACGTTATACGTTATAACGCAATACTATGTAACGTTATACGTTATAACGTAATACTATATAACGTTATACGTTACATGGTGATACATATATAACGTTATACGTTATAACGTAATACTATATAATGTTATACGTTATAACGTATTACTATATAACGTATACGTTATAACGTATTACTATATAACGTTATACGTTATAACGTATTACTATATAACGTTATACGTTATAACGAATACTATGTAACGTTATACGTTATAACGTAATACTATATAACGTTATACGTTATAACGTAATACTATATAACGTTATACGTTATAACGTAATACTATATAACGTTATACGTTATAACGTTAATACTATATAAAGTTATACGTTATAACGTAATACTATATAACGTTATACGTTATACGCAATACTATGTAACGTTATACCGTTATAACGTAATACTATATAACGTTATACGTTATAACGTATTACTATATAACGTTATACGTTATAACGTAACTACTATATAACGTTATACGTTATATGGTAATACTATATAACGTTATACGTTATAACGTAATACTATATAAAGTTATACGTTATAACGTAATACTATATAACGTTATACGTTATAACGTAATACTATATAAAGTTATACGTTATAACGTAATACTATATGACGTTATACGTTATATGGTAATACTATATAACGTTATACGTTATAACGTAATACTACATAACGTTATACGTTATAATGTAATACTATATAAAGTTATACGTTATAACTTAATACTATATAACGTTATACGTTATAACGTAATACTATATAACGTTATACGTTATAACGTAATACTATATGACGTTATACGTTATATGGTAATACTATATAACGCTATACGTTTATAACGTAATACTATATAAAGTTATAGTTATAACTTAATACTATATAACGTTATACGTTATAACGTAATACTATATAACGTTATACGTTACATGGTGATACTATATAACGTTATACGTTATAACGTAATACTATACAATGTTATACGTTATAACGTATTACTATATAACGTTATACGTTATAACGTATTACTATATAACGTTATACGTTATAACGTATTACTATATAACGTTATACGTTATAACGCAATACTATGTAACGTTATACGTTATAACGTATTACTATATATCGTTATACGTTATAACGTATTACTATATAACGTTATACGTTATAACGCAATACTATATGACGTTATACGTTATAACGTAATACTATATAATGTTATACGTTATAACGTATTACTATATAACGTTATACGTTATAACGTATTACTATATAACGTTATACGTTATAACGCAATACTATGTAACGTTATACGTTATAACGTAATACTATATAACGTTATACGTTATAACGTAATACTATATAACGTTATACGTTATAACGCAATACTATGTAACGTTATACGTTATAACGTAATACTATATAACGTTATACGTTACATGGTGATACTATATAGCGTTATACGTTATAACGTAATACTATATAACGTTATACGTTATAACGCAATACTATGTAACGTTATACGTTATAACGTAATACTATATAACGTTATACGTTACATGGTGATACTATATAACGTTATACGTTATAACGTAATACTATATAATGTTATACGTTATAACGTTATTACTATATAACGTTATACGTTATAACGTATTACTATATAACGTTATACGTTATAACGCAATACTATGTAACGTTATACGTTATAACGTAATACTATATAACGTTAACGTTATAACGTAATACTATATAACGTTATACGTTACATGGTGATACTATATTAACGTTATACGTTATAACGTAATACTATATAATGTTATACGTTATAACGTATTACTATATAACGTTATACGTTATAACGTATTACTATATAACGTTATACGTTATAACGCAATACTATGTAACGTTATACGTTATAACGTAATACTATATAACGTTATACGTTATAACGTAATACTATATAACGTTATACGTTATAACGCAAAACTATGTAACGTTATACGTTATAACGCAATACTATGTAACGTTATACGGTTATAACGTAATACTATATAACGTTATACGTTACATGGTGATACTATATAACGTTATACGTTATAACGTAATACTATATAATGTTATACGTTATAACGTATTACTATATAACGTTATACGTTATAACGTATTACTATATAACGTTATACGTTATAACGCAATACTATGTAACGTTATACGTTATAACGTAATACTATATAACGTTATACGTTATAACGTAATACTATATAACGTTATACGTTATAACGCAATACTATGTAACGTTATACGTTATAACGTAATACTATATAACGTTATACGTTACATGGTGATACTATATAACGTTATACGTTAAATGGTAATACTATATAACGTTATACGTTATAACGTAATACTATATAAAGTTATACGTTATAACGTAATACTATATAACGTTATACGTTATAACGTAATACTATATAACGTTATACGTTATATGGTAATACTATATAACGTTATACGTTATAACGTAATACTATATAAAGTTATACGTTATAACGTAATACTATATAACGTTATACGTTATAACGTAATACTATATAAAGTTATACGTTATAACGTAATACTATATGACGTTATACGTTATATGGTAATACTATATAACGTTATACGTTATAACGTAATACTACATAACGTTATACGTTATAATGTAATACTATATAAAGTTATACGTTATAACTTAATACTATATAACGTTATACGTTATAACGTAATACTATATAACGTTATACGTTATAACGTAATACTATATGACGTTATACGTTATATGGTAATACTATATAACGCTATACGTTATAACGTAATACTATATAAAGTTATACGTTATAACTTAATACTATATAACGTTATACGTTATAACGTAATACTATATAACGTTATACGTTACATGGTGATACTATATAACGTTATACGTTATAACGTAATACTATATAATGTTATACGTTATAAACGTATTACTATATAACGTTATACGTTATAACGTATTACTATATAACGTTATACGTTATAACGTATTACTATATAAACGTTATACGTTATAACGCAAATACTATGTAACGTTATACGTTATAACGTATTACTATATATCGTTATACGTTATAACGTATTACTATATAACGTTATACGTTATAACGCAATACTATATAACGTTATACGTTATAACGTAATACTATATAATGTTATACGTTATAACGTATTACTATATAACGTTATACGTTATAACGTAATTACTATATAACGTTATACGTTATAACGCAATACTATGTAACGTTATACGTTATAACGTAATACTATATAAACGTTATACGTTATAACGTAATACTATATAACGTTATACCGTTATAACGCAATACTATGTAACGTTATACGTTATAACGTAATACTATATAACGTTATACGTTACATGGTGATACTATATAGCGTTATACGTTATAACGTAATACTATATAACGTTATACGTTATAACGCAATACTATGTAACGTTATACGTTATAACGTAATACTATATAACGTTATACGTTACATGGTGATACTATATAACGTTATACGTTATAACGTAATACTATATAATGTTATACGTTATAACGTATTACTATATAACGTTATACGTTATAACGTATTACTATATAACGTTATACGTTATAACGCAATACTATGTAACGTTATACGTTATAACGTAATACTATATAACGTTATACGTTATAACGTAATACTATATAACGTTATATCGTTATAACGTATTACTATATAACGTTATACGTTATAACGTAATACTATATAACGTTATACGTTACATGGTGATACTATATAACGTTATACGTTATAACGTAATACTATATAATGTTATACGTTATAACGTATTACTATATAACGTTATACGTTATAACGTATTACTATATAACGTTATACGTTATAACGCAATACTATGTAACGTTATACGTTATAACGTAATACTATATAACGTTATACGTTATAACGTAATACTATATAACGTTATACGTTATAACATAATACTATATAAAGTTATACGTTACATGGTGATACTATATAACGTTATACGTTATAACGTAATACTATATAACGTTATACGTTATAACGTAATACTATATAACGTTATACGTTATAACGTAATACTATATAACCTTGTACGTTATATGGTAATACTATATAACGTTATACGTCATAACGTAATACTATATAACGTTATACATGATAACGTAATACTATATAAAGTATACGTTATAACGCAATACTATATAACGTTATACGTTATAACGTAATACTATATAACGTTATACGATATAACGTAATACTATATAACGTTATACGTTATAACGCAATACTATATAACGTTATACGTTATATGGTAATACTATATAACGTTATACGTTATAACATAGTACTATATAAAGTTATACGTCATAACGTAATACTATATACCGTTATACGTTACATGGTGATACTGTATATCGTTATACGTTATAACGTAATACTACATAACGTTATACGTTATAACGTAATACTATATAACGTTATACGTTATATGGTAATACTACATAACGTGATACGTTATAACGTAATACTATATAACGTTATACGTTATATGGTAATACTATATAACGGTATACGTTATAACGTAATACTATATAAAGTTATACGGTATAAACGTAATACTATATAACGTTATACGTTACATGGTGATACTATATATCGTTATACGTTATAACGTAATACTATAAAACGTTATACGTTATAACGTAATACTATATAACGCTATACGTTATATGCTGATACTATATCACGTTATAACGTAATACAATACAACGTTATACGTTATAACGTAATACTATATAACGTTATACGTTATAACGTAATACTATATAAAGTTATACGTTATAACGTAATACTATATAAAGTTATACGTTATAACGTAATACTATATAACGTTATACGTTATAACGTAATACTATATAACGTTATACGTTACATGGTGATACTATATAACGTTATACGTCATAACGTAATACTATATAAAGTTATACGTTATAACGTAATACTATATAACGTTATACGTTATAACGCAATACTATGTAACGTTATACGTTATAACGTAATACTATATAACGTTATACGTTACATGGTGATACTATATAACGTTATACGTTATAACGTAATACTATATAATGTTATACGTTATAACGTATTACTATATAACGTTATACGTTATAACGTATTACTATATAACGTTATACGTTATAACGCAATACTATGTAACGTTATACGTTATAACGTAATACTATATAACGTTATACGTTATAACGTAATACTATATAACGTTATACGTTATAACGCAATACTATGTAACGTTATACGTTATAACGTAATACTGTATACCGTTATACGTTATAACGTAATACTATATAAAGTTATACGTTATAACGTAATACTATATAACCTTGTACGTTATATGGTAATACTATATAACGTTATACGTTACATGGTGATACTATATAACGTTATACGTTATAACGTAATACTATATAATGTTATACGATATAACGTAATACTATATAACGGTATACGTTATAACGTAATACTATATAACGTTATACGTTATAACGTAATACTATATAACGTTATACGTTACATTGTGATACTATATAACGTTATACGTTATAACATAATACTATATAAAGTTATACGTCATAACGTAATACTATATAACGTTATACGTTACATGGTGATACTATATAACGTTATACGTTATAACGTAATACTATATAACGTTATACGTTATAACGTAATACTATATAACGTTATACGTTATAACGTAATACTATATAACCTTGTACGTTATATGGTAATACTATATAACGTTATACGTTATAACATAGTACTATATAAAGTTATACGTTATAACGTAATACTATATAACGTTATACGTTATAACGTAATACTATATAACGTTATACGTTACATGGTGATACTATATAACGTTATACGTTATAACATAATACTATATAATGTTATACGTCATAACGTAATACTATATAACGTTATACGTTACATGGTGATACTATATAACGTTATACGTCATAACGTAATACTATATAACGTTACACATGATAACGTAATACTATATAACGTTATACGTTATAACGCAATAATATATAACGTTATACGTTATAACGTAATACTATATAACGTTATACGTTATAAACGTAATACTATATAACGTTATACGTTATAACGTAATACTATATAACGTTATACGTTATAACGTAATACTATATAACGTTATACGTTATAACGTAATACTAGATAACCCTTGTACGATATAGGGTAATACTATATAACGTTATACGTCATAACGTAATACTATATAACGTTATATATGATAACGTAATACTATATAACATTATACGTTATAACGCAATACTATATAACGTTATACGTTATAACGTAATACTATATAACGTTATACGATATAACGTAATACTATATAACGTTATACGTTATAACGCAATACTATATAACGTTATACGTTATATGGTAATACTATATAACGTTATACGTTATAACATAGTACTATATAAAGTTATACGTCATAACGTAATGCTATATAACGTTATACGTTACATGGTGATACTATATATCGTTATACGTTTATAACGTAATACTATATAACGTTATACGTTATAACGTAATACTATATAACGTTATACGTTATAACGTAATACTATATAACGCTATACGTTATATACTGATACTATATCA